>NC_090646.1:325349145-325409145 GCF_040937935.1 Hyperolius riggenbachi | reverse complement strand
TCTGCTTTACAGGCCTCACTCACTGACACCTTTACTATTAAGATAGAGGAGGTTAAAGTAGAGATTCAACTACTAGGCCAGGACTTCCGCAACCTCCGTGAGCGCGTCTGACGCTGAGATCCGGATCTCCCAGCTTGAAGACGACACAAAGCCGCTCCCGTCGGACCTATGCAGCATGCAGAGCCACATAAAAAACATTATTGCCCGACAAGAAGACATGGAAAACAGATTGTGCAGATCAAATATACGCCTCGTGGGCCTCCTGGAACAAGCAGAAGGTGATGACCCTACCCGCTTTTTAGAGGACCTGCTCGTCAACCAATATCGCAGAGACTCCTTCTCCTCGGCCTTCTCTGTTGAACGGGCGCACCGTATGCCGTCCAGATCCAACCTGCACAGTGCCTCTCCTTGCACTTTCACCGCCAAGCTTCTTCACTTCAAAGACCGAGACTCTGTTCTCCTGCTGTCTAACGAACGAGGTAACCTCCAACTACCCAACACCTCTATCTCCATATACCCTGACTTCGATGTGGAAACACAGAAGCAACATGCAAAATTCCAGGATGCAAAACGTAAGTTGAAAATACTGGGCCTACAATACGCCATGCTTTTTTTTCGTCACGCCTTTGGGTTATATCAGAAGGCAAGACTCTTTATATTTTTTTATTTTTTTTTTATTCTCCGGCAGACGTATTTACCTGGATTGAAATAAATAAGCTTCTACCCTGCCCAGAAGCCTGATGTGTTGTACAGGGTAACTTTACTACTATCCACTATACTCTTGGTCCTATGCGAACTCTCCGCCATAAACTGCCTCTGTCCCTGTACTACCCGGCATGAATCGTGCTCTGGCGTGAACTTTGGTCCTCCTCCTTATTCTCATCCTGATCCCCCTCCAATAACTTGGGGGCCATCTGTTCTGAACCCACATCCAAGATCGCTATGTACTACCTCTCCAATCTGTTGAATCTCCCTATGGCCCTACGCCGTCCCTGGCTAGGTTGGTCCTTCCACTCTATACACTTCCCAATCCAGAGGCGTCTCCTTGCTAATTACTAAGAGCGTTAAATTTCAATTGCTTGACCAAATGAATGATTAAGGTAAATATGTTTTTATGCACTCTCTTATATAATGTTTCTACTCTTATTAATGCCATTTACAGTGGGCTGCAAAAGTATTCGCCCCCCTTGAAGTTTTCCACATTTTGTCATATTACTGCCACAAACATGAATCCATTTTATTGGAATTCCACATGAAATACCAACACAAAGTGGTGTACAGATGAGAAGTGGAACGAAAATCATACATGATTCCAAACATATTTTTTACACATAAATAACTGCAAAGTGGTGTGTGCATAATTATTCGGCCCCCTTTGATCTGAGTGCAGTCAGTTGCCTATAGACATAGCCTGATGAGTGCTAATGACTAAATAGAGTGCACCTGTGTGTTATCTAATGTCAGTACAAATACAGCTGCTCTGTGAGGGCCTCAGAGGTTGTCTAAGAGAATATTGGGAGCAACAACACCGTGAAGTCCAAAGAACACACAAGACAGGTCAGGGATCAAGTTATTGAGAAATTTAAAGCAGGCTTAGGCTACAAAAAGGTTTCCAAAGCCTTGAACATCCCACGGAGCACTGTTCAAGCGATTATTCAGAAATGGAAGGAGTATGGCACAACTGTAAACCTACCAAGACAAGGCCATCCACCTAAACTCACAGGCCGAACAAGGAGAGCGCTGATCAGAAATGCAGTCAAGAGGCCCATGGTGACTCTGGACGAGCTGCAGAGATCTACAGCTCAGGTGGGAGACTCTGTCCATAGGACAACCATTAGTCATGCACTGTACAAAGTTGGCCTTTATGGAAGAGTGGCAAGAAGAAAGGCATTGTTAACAGAAAGCATAAGAAGTCCCGTTTGCAGTCTGCCACAAGCCATGTGGGGGACACAGCAACCATGTGGAAGAAGGTGCTCTGGTCAGATGCGACCAAAATGGAACTTTTTGGCTAAAATGCAAAACTGTGTGTGGCGGAAAACTAACACTGCACATCACTCTGAACACACCATCCCCACTGTCAAATATGGTGGTGGCAGCATCATGCTCGGGTGGGGGGGGTGCATCTCTTCAGCAGGGACAGGGAAGCTGGTCAGAGTTGATGGGAAGATGGATGCAGCCAAATACAGGGCAATCTTGGAAGAAAACCTCTTGGAGACTGCAAAAGACTTGAGACTGGGGCGGAGGTTCACCTTCCAGCAGGACAATGACCCTAGACATAAAGGCAGGGCAACAATGGAATGGTTTAAAACAAAACTCATCCATGTGTTAAATGGCCCAGTCAAAGTCCAGATCTAAATCTAATCGAGAATCTGTGGCAAAATCTGAAAACTGCTGTTCACAAACACTGTCCGTGTAATCTGACTGAGCTGGAGCGGTTTTGCAAGAAGAATGGGCAAGGATTTCAGTCTCTAGATGTGTAAAGCTGGTAGAGACATACCCTAAAAGACTGGCAGCTGTAATTGCAGCCCAAAGGTGGTTCTACAAAGTATTGACTCAGGGGGCCGAATAATTACGCACACCCCACTTTGCAGTTATTGATTTGTAAATAAATGTTGGAATCCTGTACGGTTTTCGTTCCACTTCTCCTGTGTACACTACTTTGTATTGGTCTTTCACGTGGAATTCCAATAAGATTGATCCATGTTTGTGGCAGTAATGTTACAAAATGTGGAAAACTTCAAGGGGCCGAATACTTTTGCAACCCACTGTATATACCTCCTCCTTTTTCATTCTCTGTATTGAAACTTGCATTGAACTATTGCCTTGCACCCTCAGACTCCCTCAATTTGGCTCAGGGATTTTAACTATATCCTATATCCGGACACTGATAAAATTCCCCAGCCAACTACCTCCGCCTCTTCCTCTCAAAGTGACACTAAATTACGAACTCACTTACAGGATTTCTCTCAATATGACACATGTAGAACAAAGCATCCCAATACTCTGGCATTCTCGTGCTTCTCTGGTTCATATAATTCCCATTCCTGTCTGGACTACATTCTAGTCTCCTCTTCGCTACAAATGTCCACAGGGTATGTTTCCTCCCTTCTCTCATGTCAGACCACTCCCCATATCTTATTCATCTAAACTGGTCCTTTCCCCCTAAAATACCCTTTTGGAGGCTACATCCCTTTTGGCTTGCCAAAATTGGTGAGATAAAATAATCTGAAGAAGCTCTTGTTTCTTTGACCTTCTGCTTCCACTTCTTCAATTTGGGAAGTATTCAAACAATTTGTCAGACAATACTTTTCCTCAGAAATCAAATATACTAGAATTGATTTGGCTATAATTGAGCGCACTGCCCTTTTAGAGCTTCGGCAAGCCACTGAAGAATTTGCTTCTGATCCCACGCCAGCCCTAAATGACCAATATAAATCCAAACTCTCCGCATATGAACAGCTTCTTATAGCCAAGGCAAATCGTACAAATCTATTCTCTAGACAGCGTGTATATGAACTTGGCGAACAATGTGGAGCATTTCTGCCTAAGTTGTCTAGGGAAATAGTCGCCCCTCAGGTTATTCTCGAAATTGAAGATTCAGCTGGCTCTGTTCTCTCCTCCTGCTGCTATCCTGAGTTTTTCCTCCTTTTATGAAACGTTATACACTAAAACCTAAAACCTCCACTGCCTCTATACCTGAAATAGATACTTCCCTTAATGCCACCCCCCTCCCAATTTTAGATGATTCCCAACAACTTATACAAGATGCCGCCATTACAGTTCAAGAGATTGAGGATGCCATTTCCTCACCACCACCACACCACCACCACCACACCACCAACACCCACACACATATATCCTGGCACTGATGGCTTTCCAGGTGTAATCTTTAAACATTATGGATCCCTTCTAGCTCCCAAACTTCTGGCATTACATAACCATGCCCTAGAACAGGGTACATTCCCATCTTCCATGAGAGAAGCTCTAATAACCTTAATCCTGAAACCTGGTAAAACAATCCCTTGCATTGTGAAGCATACCGCCCCATTTCCTTAATCCAGACCGATGCTAAAATCTTTGCCAAGTTACTATCACAACGATTAAAGTAATAACCACCTTAAGACATGTGGACCAATCTGGTTTTGTTCCAGGCAGATCAACTTCCCTCAACATTCGTAGATTATTTCTTGCTATGCAGAAGGAGCATGAGAATGTCTGAACCAGAGTAGTGGTGTCTCTTGATGCTGCCAAGGCCTTTGATACCATTGAATGGGGACTTTTTGCTGGCAGTTCTGCGCCATTTCAATGTAGGACCCTGTTGGGTTAAACTATTATACACAGATCCATATGCCCGAATACGCATTAATGGATGGGTCTCTGATGCTTTTTCTATCTCAAGAGCCATGAGAGAGGGTTGCTCATTATCCCCTCTTCTATTTGATTTAGCAATTGAGCCTCTGGCTGCTTTGATTAGTGCTGATCCTCTAGTTCAGGGCCTAAAGAAATCCAACGGTACTGATAGAATCAGTCTCTATGTTGATGATATGCTTCTATACTTAAACGACCCCAGACCTTCAACTCACCACTTTCTATACCTTATTGATACCTTTGGGCAATACTCTGGCCTACATATCAACTGGTCTAAATCATACATTCTCCCTATTGATGTTTTCCCTCCAACCCTGTCTCAGGCCTCGTCTCCCTTCCAATGGGCATCAGAGATCACATACCTGGGCATAAAGGTATCCAAAACACCTCAGGACTTTGTCCCTTTGAATTGGATACCTTTACTACAGTACATAACTGCTAAATTCCAGGCTTGGTCCTAACTCCCCATCAATATAGCCGGTCGGGCCAACCTCTTCAAAATGATTCTCCTTCCCAAGGTGCTTTATGTCTCTTGGAATGCCTCGATTTACCTTCAATACAACACTTTTACTAAGCTAAACACTCTCCTAACTCAATTTATGTAGGGTACATCCAGACACCATCTCTCCCTTACTACCCTTCAAAATCCCAAAGATCTTGGTGGCATGGCGGTACCCAATTGTCATATTTACTATCTGGCCTCCCAACTATCACACATTTACTGACCTTACAATTCACAAAGACCGAATCTGTAATCTAGTGTCTGTCATCCCTCCTCTTCGTCATATGGATCCCATTTGTATCATTGGAGCTAAAACTTCTGTCATGCTAAATTCCCATCACACTCTGTCAAACTCCTAAAGGTTTGGGATACCGCCCACAAGTATCTCTAGCTTGATTCTCTCCCGAAATACACCCCTCTTTGGGAAAATCGAGGCCTTCCTGAACTGCGAAAACTTCCTAACAGCCAATTATGGATTGAGGAAGGTATTTTATACCTATATCAAGTTATTGACTGGTACAATGACTCCCTTTGAACAGTTGACCGCTAAGTTTCATCTACCAATCTCTCTCCATGAGATTTTACTATGCACAACTTTCTCATGCTTTGAGAACCCAATTCCCTACAATATCACCCTCCCTCTCTGACTCTGGTATTCTAAACATTGTAACTGGCTCCTCCTCTTGTCAGTTAATTTCAGCATTATATGCTGCAATTACAGTATAACAACTTGTGCCACTCATAGAGCCTTTTTCAAGAAATCCCAGTGTGTGTGTGCAGGATCTTGGGGAAATCTCTGATAAAGATTGATAAAGATTGGGAGGAAAGACTGCTAGGCCTCTACGTACTGCACAGAGCCTACCTAACTCCAGTCAGTCTATCTAAATTTCGCTACGGCTACTCCCCTCTCTGCCCTAAATGTGCCCTAGCACAAGGTACTTTCTATCGCATGATATGGTCCTGCCCCGAAGTGAATATCTACTGGCAACAAATTGTCAAATTCTTAAACGATAAGATGGGTTGCTCCATAGCCCTTGACCCTAAAATTTGTCTACTCAACATGTTACCTCATGACATTTCTAATAAATACACTAAACTACAATAAACTTTTTCTACTTGACATTAAATGGTTTAAAGAGGCGCCCTGGGGGTATATAAAAGAGTTTAAAAGCAGTTTTAAAACCGATAAAGGTTTGAGGCTGCTTACCTCAAGGACGACAAATCTTTGTAGGGACAAAAGATTTTATTGGTAGCACAGGCAACGCGTTTCACGGGTCTGAGCCCGCTTCTTCAGGCCAATAGCAGTGCCAGGCCAATTGAAATCGCAAGCTAAGGGAGCTTGCACAAGCGTTTTGTGGGCGATTTTGTAAATCGCCTGCACTTGAAAAAAGGCAGAAAAAGCCCTAGGTGCAAACGAGCTCTTGTGGTGCATTTGGTCCAAGGAAGATCTGCAATTTACAAATGTTTTGTTGTTGTTTATGCCTTAGTATGTGCTCTACCAATATTTATACTTTTTTGTACCAATCTAAATTTCACACTTTACTGTAGCTATACTTGGGAGACTATTTGGCTGGCAGTATGTAATTATAACAGTACGAAGAGATATCTGTAGGATTGCTTGAATATTGTGCTTTGTGGGGCAGGTATGTGGAACTGTATTGTAAAGGTAGCCATACATCAGGGGAGTTGACGGCCAAGCGACCATCCGATTCAATTCTTATGATCGGATGAAAATCTGTGCTGCCAAGTCCAAGCCTTAGTGACAAAGCGACCAATTTCGGGATGAAATTGATCGCATGAGTTGGTCGGACATGCTGAAAGATGTCGGGCCATCATGGTTGGTCGGGTGCACAGCGGTAATGGCGAGCGATATTGGGACGAGTGACGTAACCCAGGCACTGTTCCCGCAGTGTATAAATGTGCATGTAAGGTGTGCATTTATACATTTTCTGTCCTGTGTGGCGATGCCAGTCCATCTTGCGAGCAGTGAAGTGAAAGAGACTATCAAATCCCTGGCAAACCATAAAGCTCCAGGCACAGAAGGGGCTACCAGGAGAAGTTCTACAAAATAATCCAAAAAGAAGCGGCTCCCTTGTTGGCGAAGATCTACAATAAAATATTGAAGGGGGAACAGATGCTAAAGACGGGTAATAAAGCCTCTCCTCACACAATTCTTCACTGACCCAGACTCGGCTGCTATACACTACACCAGCTCCATTACAAAAGTCATGGATGACTTTGCCCCCCTAGTCAATGTCCGCCCTTACCGTGTCAGTCGCCAACCCTGGATGACCAAAGACACTAATTTGTTAAAAAGATGCTCTAGAGCAGCGGAAAGGCGTTAGAGGAAAAGCAACACAAGCGAGGACTTCATCTCATATAAAATAGCCTTGAACAACTTCAGAAACGCACCCTCTGTGGCAAAACAGTCCTATTTTTCCTCCCTAATATCGGCTCATTTACACAATCCAAAACGCTTGTTCAGCACCTTCAACTCCGTTCTCCATCCCCCTCCTCCTCCTTCATCTTGCTTATCAGCTGTAGAATTTGCAACATACTTCACTGATAAAATTGACAAAATCAGAAGTGAATTCTCCACGCAGCCCTTAAATCCCACCTCCACACCTCTCATTGACTGCTCTCTAACTAATCTAACCACTTGTTCTCTGGATCCTATTCCTTCCCATTTCATTCCGCAGCTATCCTCATCTCTCATGCCTGCACGAACATTGCTATTTAACCTGTCCCTCTCCACTGGCATCTTTCCGTCGCTACTCAAAAAGGCTGTTATTACACCACTACTTAAAAAACCATCTTTAGATCCTACCACACTCGCCAATTATCGCCCAGTGTCACTTCTCCCATTTGCATCCAAACTAATTGAACGCCATATACATGCAGAATTAAGCCATTATTTATCAGCTAACTCCCTACTTGATCAGTTCCAGTCTGGCTTTCGCTCCAACCACTCCATGGAAACGGCCCTTACCAAAGTGGCCAATGACCTTCTTACAGCTAAATCCAAAAGTCAATTTTCCATACTCACCCTTCTTGATCTGTCATCAGCATTCGATACGGTCGACCACACCTTACTCTTACAAATACTTTCAAATGTAGGACCTCGCACTCACATGGTTATCTTCCTACCTCTCTGGAAGGTCCTTCTTAGTCTCCTACTCAGATCAGATCTCTTCTCCTCATGCTTTGTCTGTTGGGGTTCCTCAAAGCTCTGCTCTTGGTCCCCTCCTCTTTTCTATCTACATGCACGGTCTTGGTGACTTAATCAACTCGTTTGGGTTTCAATACCACCTGTATGCAGACGATACACATCTGTACCTCTCGGACCCAGACCTTAACTCCCTCCTCAAACGTGTTCCTGACTGCTTGTCTGCTATATCCTCCTTCATGTCCTCTCGCTTCCTAAAGCTTAATATGAGTAAAACGGAACTAATAATTTTTCCCCCGTCTCTGGCCACCTCTCTGCCTGAAGTAACTATAAATGTTAATAACACTCCCATAACTTCAGTTCCCAAAGCACGGTGCTTGGGGGTAATATTCAACTCTTCTCTCTCTTTGATTCCTCATCTTAACTCCATAATCAGCTCCTGCCATCTCCAACTCAAAAATATCTCACATCCGTCCCCTTCTCACCCAAGACACAACCAAAATGTTAATACATGCTCTTATAATTTCTCGTCTGGACTACTGCAACATACTACTTTGCGGACTACCTTCTATAACAGACTGGCCCCGCTCCAGTCGGTACTGAACTCAGCTGCTCGTCTCCTTCATCTTTCTTCTCGATCTTCCTCTGCTGACCCTCTCTGTCAAGCTCTTCACTGGCTGCCAATTAACCAGAGGATCCAGTTCAAACTCCTAACCCTAACCTACAAAGCTCTCCACAATCTCTCTCCCCGCTACATATCCTCACTAATTTCCAGATACAAACCCAATCGCAATCTCAGATCTGCACACGATCTTCTGTTGTCCTCCTTTAGAATCCCCTCCTCACATTCACGCTTACAGGATTTTGCACGCACTTCACCCCTTCTCTGGAATGCCCTCCCACAACACATCCGTCACTCGCCAACCTTTACCTTTTAAACGCTCTCTAAGAACTAATTTGTTCCGACAAACATATGCGCTACCTTAGGCCACTTCCCTTTGTCCTAAGACCAAGTTGCACTCCTACTAGGTATCCTAAAACACACTGCCTTATATATTTTATCGTATACTACCCCCTCCTCTTGTTCCCCCCATTCAGAATCGGAATCATTTATTTATCGCCAAGCACAACTTGGTCGTGCCCGGAATTGGGCTTGGCACAAAGCAGGTACAGGAAAAGACAGGCAACAGAGATAACAGGAAGCATACATCAAACATAATGTAGTATGACAACAGAGAAAAACCTTGTTCACAGTAAATAAGGAGATCTGCCGTGCAGACATGCTTAATGGACGGTTCTGGCTAGTTGGGGAAGAACGGTTCTGGTTAGTTGGGGAAGAACAGGCTGATGGGAGGACGGTGCAGTGGCGGAGGGGGATGAGCGAGAGTCTAGAGAGTTCAGTGATTTGACTGCTGAGGGGAAGAAACTGTTCCTGTGCCTTGAGGTCCTGGTGTAGATGGACCGATACCTCTGACCCGAACGGAGGGGACTGAAGTAGCGAGAGCCTGGGTGTGAGGGATCGTTAGCGATCCGCATAGCTCTGGAGCACAGTCTGGTGTTGTAGAGGAGGTCTAGAGGGGGGGAAGGTTTTCCAATGATTCTTTCCGCTGATCTGATGACCCTCTGTAGCTTGTGTCTGTCACTGGCAGAGGAGCCAGCGTACCAGACCAATATATAGGAGCACAGGACAGATTCAATTGTGGCTGAGTAGAAGCTTGTCAGAAGTTTCTGGTCCATACCGAACTTCCTCAGTTGGCGGAGGAAGAATAGTCTCTGCTGGGCTTTCTTCTGGATGGAGGTGGTGTTGGCCTTCTACCTCAGGTCGTTGGAGATGGTTGTGCCCAGGAGACGAGTGCAGGGGACTTGTGCGACTTCCGTGCCTTCTATATGGATTGGGGTAGGGGTGGGGGTAGGGTTGCAACGGTATGAAATTCCACGGTATGATAACCGTCAAAAAAAATACCGCGGTATGACGGTATCATGGTATACGGTATTACACAATTATTCTCATTGCAATCACCCTTATAAAAAGCATCGCATCAACATCCTGCATATTTCCCCTGCTTCACTCAGCTAGTACAGGCTCAGGTACAGCTGCCTACATCTCTGCTGCCTCAACTTGCATGATCTGTGGCTGAAAATCCTAAGCTATCTGCAGTGCAACAGGTTCTCTTTAAAAATTTGCTTATCTGCCGTGGTGGCAGTCAGGTCACAGGTAACATGAGGAGAGATCAAATTACAACATGTGCTCAGTTAGTTGGTGTGCTTTCAAAATTAGCTTATCTGAGGCGGCAGTCAGTGGACACAGGGGAGAGATTAAATTACAATGTGTGCTGATGTCTGCAGATGACAGGGCATTAGACAGACTCTAAAGAGAACCTGAGGCAGCATTTTTAAATCTTAATAGGACACAGAGGCATGTCCTGTGTACAATGACATGCCTCTGTGTCCTTGTGCTGCAGCCGCCTGCCACTCCGGGAGGAAGCTAGCGGCGGGGGGAGCCTGTTGATGGATTAAAAAGCCGCAGGTAAATAGAAGCCTAGCGACAAGCAGACTGTCGCTAGCCTGGTGGTATTTTGCTGGGGGGGATAGCAGAGCGCGGTTGGGGGAGCGGCTGCAGCACAATGACACAGGCATACAGGACAAGTCTGTGTGTCTTAAGATTTGAAAATGCCGCCTCGGGTTCTCTTTAAATACATGCAGGGTGCAGAAATCTGTTTTGCTTCTGTCAGTCAGGTCACTAATGACACAGGAGAGATCAAATTATGTGTTCTGCTGTGCTCAGTCAGATGAGAGGGCAGGTTAAGTACATACAGGGTTCAGTTCTGTGTGCCGTGTGGGGTGTTTCAGTACACTGGGTATGGGAGAACATTGCGCTGAGTGTTGCTGGTGGGGAAAGTAGTGCCGCTGAAAGCTATCGGGTGGGGAGGGAGATCTCCCCCTGGGTGCTGTCGATGTGGGTAAGGGGTTCTTACTAGATGTCTCACACTGTGTGATGCTAGTGGACTGGGGGTAAACACTGGCTGCTGCTATTGGACAATGGAGCATCTTCCTTTTGGGTTATATGGAGGGGGGTTTCACACTGTGTGATGCTGATGGGGAGGTACTGGTGGACAGGGGAATCTCAGACTATGGTAGGAGAGGGAAAAAAACATCTATCTATATATGTAGAGACACAGGACTCTGCCCTCAAAAGCACACATAAAGAACAATTTATAAGAACAATAAAGAGACCTAAGTGCTTCCACTGGCTCTCACAACATTATGTCTGCAGTTTACACTGCAGCCGAATCCACAGGCAGTATTCCATCCCTCACCATGACCTGCATGCGACCCTCCACTATGCTATAAATCACAACTCACCACGCTGCTCCGTCCCGCTGTCAGCTCCATGTACGACTCCAGCACGTGTTTTTTCACTGTGCTATCAATCACAGCCCGCCGCACTGCTCCGTCCCTGGTCCCCACTTCAAACGCTGAACTCCATGCAAACTAATTAACATTCCTGCTCAGCCGGTCAGTGATTCTGCACACATCACGTCTCTACACAGCTCACACACAGCCATGAGCCTCTGCAGTTGCCGGCCAGCGCTATGGTCACGCCTCTTACCATGCTCTGAGCCAATGAGTGCACAAACTTGCCGCGAAGTGCGAGATGAGAGCTCGTGTGCAGAGACAGCCGGACACTTGTCAGCGAACGAAGAGCGCAACGGAAGCGGAAGTGGGAAAAACCGGTATTTCGTGAATGTTAATGGTATGATTACCATGCACATTGAAACCGTGATATACCGTCATACCGGTATATCGCGGCAACCCTAGGTGGGGGTGCGCTTTCTAAAGTCTATGATCAGCTCAACAGTTTTAGCCGTGTTGAGGACCAGCCCATTCACCTTACACCAGTTGCAGATACTTTCGACCTGGTGATGGTAAGCCTCCTCATCGTTGTTGGTGATGAGTCCCACAATGGTGGTGTCGTCCGCAAATTTGATAACTTTGACGGAGCTTTCAGTGGATTTGCAGTTGTTTTTATACAGGGAGAACAGGATCGGTGACAGGACACAACCTTGTGGAGCCCCTGTGTTGGTGGTCCTTGGCTGAGAGAGGATGTTACCCAGCTTGACGACCTGGGATCTGTTTGTGAGGAAGTCGGCGATCCACAGGCGCAGGGAGGGGTGGACATTGAGCGCAGCAAGGTTCTCCTGAAGTATTTTAGGGCTGATGGTGTTAAACGCCGAGCTAAAGTCAAGGAGGAGGAGAAAAGAGAAAGAGATGGCGGGCACTGCAGATAGTATACCATAAAAGCTTTAATTGGCATCAGGTGGTAAACCAGAGGAGGCCCCCGATGGAGAGCGCTCCCCCCTACCTTACAGCTGTTTCACAACGAATGTTGTTTCTTCAGAGGTTAAGCGGGGGTGCAGAGAGGCCGGTGACTGCGCCATATTCACGCTCCATCTTGTACTGAGCACTGCGTCTGACGTCACCTGCCGCTCCTCCCACCGTGCGCGGCGGACCTCCCCCTCCAGACACGCACAAACAATACAACGTGTGCCGCTGAAGCATGCGTCTAACCTAGAGGTGGGCGGGACACAGGCTGGCCAATCACATCTTCTCATTCACGAGTGAGGCTTAAGCCAGCCTGTGTATGTCCCCAATTCTCTCCTCCCCCTGTGACCATAGCAACCTGCAGCAACAAGTCAAACATTAAGAGGAGGAAGTCCGCCGCGCATCAAAACAGACATTAAAAGGCTGGAGTACGGACACAAACTGCTTCTTAGCTAATGTATACATTACACTGCACAGGAGTGAAACGAGGTGGGGTGAGGCAACAGAACACCAAAAGGACAAAGATAAGAGAAATACACTGCGTGTAAATTCACCAATGATTAGAGAAGGGGGAGAAAGAGAAAACGACCCAGATCGCCCAGATATAATACCATTTCTATCTGTACCTATCTGACCAGAAAGACAAATGCAGATGCAAACATCATAACTTATTCAGCAACATTTCTATTCCATATAGATATTGGGCAACCAGACCGATTCAGTATTTTTCCAGAAAACAACTTAATTCATTTTTCTCATTTAAACCTAAATTACCCATAGCGTTAGTCTCAGCAATAATTCTAGCCTCCCTCTGCAGGAGTATCTTTTCCCTATCTCCCCCTCTTTTGGGGATCCCAACACTGCATAGGCCCACAATTTTCATCGCTGTGACATCACCCCCATGAAATTCATTAAAATGATCAATTACCCTTGGACAGCCATTACCAGAGCCTATCGATCTCTTGTGTTCCTGGAATCTTTCCCTCATCGGCCTGGTTGTCATGCCCACATAAAATCTCCCACATGTGCAATAGAGTGCATACACCACAAATTTTGTACTACATGTTATAAAGTCCCTAATAACAAAATCAAGACCCCCCAATGTAATACTCTTTCGTTTCTCAGTAAAGGGGCAGGTAGAGCAGTGACCACATGGGTAATTACCACTTGGCCTATAACCTGATAACCACGTCAACTTATCCCTTCTCTTAAATTCACTGCTCATCACCCTGTCCCCTATTGTCCTGCATCTTCTGAAAGATACAATTGGTGGGTTCTTCACCCTGTCCTTCAGGAATGGATCCTCCCTAAGCATTGTCCAATGTTTATTAACGGTTTCCCTGATCTTTCCTGCCATTGGAGAAAAATCAAACGTAAAGAACGGTCTCTTCGGAGAGTCCTTCCCCCCTCTCGAGGGGTTGTTTATTCTTTTCCAACTTCTTGGTTTCCTGTATGCTCTCTGCAGTGCTTCATCAACTACTTTTTTCGGATACCCCCTTTGTACAAATCGACATTTGAGTTCACTAGCCTGGGACAAAAAGTCTTCATCTGTCTTATTATTGCGTCTCAGTCGCATAAACTGGCTAAAGGGAATTGATCTTTTAGTATGTTCTGGGTGGTAGCTGTCCCAGTGAAGGACCGCATTTGTCGCGGTTTCCTTGCGATAACCCTTTGTATAATATCCCTGAGTGGAAAGTCCTACCACCAAATCCAGGAATGGCACCTCCTTCCCTCCCCATTCACTAGTAAACTGCATATTCATATCATTGTTCTGCAGATATTTCAAAAATGCATCAAATTCCTCCCTGGTGGACGACCAAACGACCAGGACGTCGTCTATATACCTGGACCACACCCCGATTGAGGAACGGAATGGATTGGACTCGCAAAGAACATAACGTCTTTCCCACTCGGCTAGATATAAATTAGCAAATGTGGGGGCCACACAGGTCCCCATTGCTGTACCTGTTATCTGCCGATACCATACATCCTCAAATTGGAAGGCGTTATGCTCTAAGACAAACTGAAGGCCACTGCCCACAAAATCAACCAATTGTTCACTCCATCCCGTCCTCTGCATCAGGCCCTGTACCGTCCGGACCCCCATCGCCTGAGGGATACGACTATATAGACTCACTACATCAATACTGGCCACCGACCAATCTGTGTCATGTGGCCAATTGTGGATCCTATCCAATAGGTCCATCGTATCCCTCAGTAGCGATGGTACGCCGGACAGCAAGGGCCTCAGGGCGTGGTCCAGGTATCGGGACAGGGGCTCCGTCAGGGACCCCCGTCCCGAGACGATCGGCCTGCCCGGTGGCTCCACCAGGGATTTATGAATCTTGGGAAGGAAGTACCAGACCGGTGATATAGGTGAAGACGGAAGCAGCCCCTCACCAACAGATTTAGAAATCACCTGCTGCTCTACTCCTACTCTTAAAAGAGATCTCAGCTGTCTCTGGTAGGTCAGGGTTGGACTCGATTTTAATTTCACGTAACAATTGGTATCATTTAACTGGCGATAAGCCTCCTTTTTATAATAATCAACACTCATAATCACGATGTTACCGCCTTTGTCGGCTTTTTTTACAATCAAGTCCTCCCGTGACCTTAGCCAGGACAGTGCCCTAACCTCCACAGATGTCAAATTGGATTTCTCTTCAGGGTATATCAACGCTTTCATTTCCCTAAGCACAGTTTGTTGAAAAATATCAAGCGAAGACCCTGCTGATACAGGAAATGGTCTAATCGATTTACATGGTCTGAAAGTCTGTTGTGCCTCCTCATAAGATCTATTCTCTTTCAATAAATCCTCCAGGATCCGCAGACACTGCAGGTCCTGGGTACTTGATAGTTCAGGAGGTATAAAACCAAGGCTGCCTATAGAAGGATCCTCCTCAGATGTCACCCCTTCACCTTTCGACTGTTTTATAGCATAGAACTTATCAATGCTTAATCTTCTTACTGCCATATAAAGATCCACTTCAAATCTGAAATAGTCAAATTGCTGGACAATCGCAAAGTTTAAACCCTTCTTTAGAGTCTGTAGACATTCATCAGGTATATGCAAACCGCTGATGTTGACTATCTGCAATTCATTACTTTCAACTTCCTCCATCTCATGACTTAATTCTGTGGTAGCCCTTTCCAGGTCACTTGTCTCTTCTCTCCTCCTCCCCCTTCTCCTGCCCCCTCTCCTTCTCCTCCTAAAGGGACATCTTTCCTCTTAGGGTTCCCCTTCTTATTGGGCTTCTTTTTATTGGGCCCTCCATCATTGCCTGAGTCAGACCCAGAGTCTGTGGTCCACCCTTCTTTCGGCTGACGTCTAAGGAAGCGTCTGGGGGGGCGTTGAGAGGCCGGGATCCACTCAAAGACTTTCCCATTAAGGAAGTCTTCTTGATCTCTTAGATATTTAGACAATTTCCTTTCTTTAGTTTCCTTTTCAACATTTTCCACTTTTTTGTTGATTTTTGTAAATATGCTTTTAAATTTTTCTTCACCCACCACCTCCTTAAGCTGTGCCTGAATTCTCTCTCCCTCCTCCATCACTTTAACGTGTTCCTGTGCAGTTCTCTCCTTTACTAGATTGGTGAGATTTTTCCAGTGTGAGAGGTGAAAATCTTTCCATTTCTCAACAAATACAGGATCATCTTTATACTCTAGGGGCTCGTAGTATCTCCTGAACCCTCTAGAGACATAACCTTTATCCTCATACTGTTGGAAAGTCTTGCTAGACCAGAACAATTTCACCTCTTTTTCTGCAGTTTTAGCCCACTTAAACTCCAGCCTCCCTGCATGTACTGATTTTTTGGGGCCCTCTGAATTCGCACCACCATCTGAAAACAATGCCTTCCAATTCATCCGGTCATTTGTCATAACATCTTCCTCCTTATCAGGTTCCGTGATGGGTTCACTCAAGGAGGAGGAACCTGACGTATGAATTCGCTCTGTCCAGGTGCTTGTAGACTGACTCCAGGCATATGTTGATGGCGTCGTCGGTGGACCTGTTCGCTCTGTATGCAAACTGGTGTGGGTCTAGCAGGGGCTCTGTTGAGACTTTTAGAAGGGGCATGACCATGCTTTCAAAAGTTTTCATAATGACGGATGTGAGAGCCACAGGTCTGAAGTTGTTGAGGTCGGTGACTCCCTGCTTCTTGGGTACAGGGATGATGGTCGACCTCTTGAAACAAGCAGGAACTTTGCCTTCCTGGAGGAATCTGGTAAAGATGGCAGAGAGAATAGGACCTAGCTGTTGTGCACTGGTTTTCAGGCATGTTGGTGACACACCGTCTGGGCCTGAGGCTTTCCTAGTATTTAGCCTTGACAGGTGCCTCAGGATGTCTCCCTCGTTCGCAGTCAGAAGCAGGTGAGGTGGAAGGAGGAACAGGTGGCTCTGGTAGCCTTGCACTTGCCGTTTGGTTCTCAAATCTACAGTAGAAGTCACTGCGGTTCTCAAAAAGCTCAGTGCTGGGATTTGCATGTTGAGGGGGTGGCTTATAGTTGGTGGCAACCCTGAGTCCCTTCCATACAGCTCGGGAGACGTTAGAGGAGAGTTTCTGTCTCCACTTTTCCGCATAGCTCTTTTTGGCCCCTCTCAGTTCCCTGTTCAGGTTGTTTTTTGCCCTTCTGTAGTCTTCCTGGTTACCAGCCCTGTTTGCAGCTTCCTTGCAATACCGCAGATGTCGTAGTTTTTTTGGTGAACCATGGTTTGTCGTTTGGATAAAGTTTAAAAGTTTTTGTTGGTATACACTGGTCCTCCCAGAAGCGAATATATGATGATACGTTGTCCGCCCACTCATCAAGGTTTGGTGATTCCAGGGCCTCCCAGTCCGTGCAGTCGAAGCAGGCTTGAAGTTGTAGCTTAGCCTAACTTGACCATACTTTGGTGGATTTCAGGACTGGTTTTGCAGTTTCCAGGCGCCTCTTGTAGGTTGGTATCAGGTGCATGAGGCAGTGATCGGATGAGCCAAGTGCTGCCCACGGAACGGCCTTATATGCACCTTTCAGGACCGTGTAGCAGTGATCGAGGGTGTTAGTGTTCCTGGTGGGGCAGGTAATGTGCTGATGGAAGCGTGGTAGCTCTTGGTGGAGCTTTGCCCTATTGAAATCCCCCATTATAATGAACAGAGAGTCTGGGAGGGACATCTCCCACTGCGTGACTGTGTCGCTGAGAATGCGCAGGGCAGATTTGACATCAGCATCCGGAGGGATGTATGCGCCAACAAGGACATAGGAAGAGAACTCCCTGGGCGAGTATTGTGGTCTGCAGTTTATGAGGAGAAGCTCAAGTTCCGGGGAGCATACTTTGGCAAGTATGGAGATGTTGGAGCACCAGGTGGGGCTGATGTAAAAACCGATACCTCCACCTTTCCTTTTTCCAGAGAGGGTGCTGTCGCGGTCTGCTCGGATGAGGCTAAAACCTGGGAGGTGAAGGGCGCTATCGGGGATGTCGTTGTGAAGCCACGTTTCTGTGAAGCAAAGAACTGGTGTGTTGTTGCCAAGTTCTCTCTTATCAATGAGGAGCTGCAGTTCGTCCAGCTTGTTGGGGAGGGAACGGACGTTTGCTAGAAGGATTGCGGGGATGGCTGACCGCAGACTTTTACTCTGCAGTCTCACCCTGGCGCCCGCCCGACATCCTCTTCTCCGCTGGCCCTTGCTGAGCCCACACGCAGAGGGAGTGATTTCCTGGATATGGTTCCAGACAGTCTCATACAGGAGCCTGCCCACTGGGGGCAAGTCTGCGTTTTCCCATTTGAGGAGCTGCGACCTGGTGAAGGAGGTGCGAGGAGGAAGGAGTGATGCTGGAGCCATGGATGTAAGTGCCGCCTCACCGCCACCAAGGGCGTAGTGCAGTGATGTTGCTGCAGACAACATGGGAGACAAGGGCAATGCAATACAGACCATCCCGTGTGCAGTGCAAAGACGGTTCAAACTGTGGCAGTGCAAAAACAGTCCATCGCAATAGTTCGTAGATTTAGATTGTAAGCTCGCAAGGGCAGGGCGCTCTCCTCCTTTTGTGTCTTGCAAATCATTATACATTTTATTCATCATGTTACTTTTATCACGGTCATTACCACTTATGTATTTTGTATTCTGTATGCTGTATCATTTTTTGTATTTTGTCACGAATTATGTATCTTGAATATTAGTGTACACCATTGTCTGTATGTACCCATGTTTGTTTCTTACTTTGTACAGCGCCACGGAATATGATGGCGCTTTATAAATCAATAATAATAATTATGATGGAAATATTGAATGCCTGCATGCATGAAAACAAAGGAACGGGGAAGTTTTTAAAGAATAGAAACCATTTTTGCTGGGCTCAATGTCAAGAACGGAACTACAGAATGTAATCACTCCTTTCAAATACCCTACATGGTATCTTAAAGGACGAATTGCCAACACTTTGGGCCGTCTGGACTTTGGTGATTAAATAACTAAGAGAAAAGAGAGTGGTTGGGGGTGGGGGGTAATGGGAGGAAGGAGAGGAAATTATCTGTTTTATTCTATCCTGTTCATATGGTGTCAATGGTGACATAATAACCTGTATGTAAGTTATCTTGGTTACTGACCAAAATTTTCTGGAAAATAAAAAACATTTGAAAAAAGAAAGAGACACTTGTTTGATGTGTGCTCACTGACAAATGACGTGACTTGAATTCACATCAAGATCCTCTGCATTTTAACTCCTTCCCGACTGCCTAATGCCGATAGGCAACAGGAAGGTGGGAGCCCCAGGACTGCCTAACGCTGAAAGGAGTCAAGTCCTGGGTTGGGGTTTTACAGCGATCGCACGCACATCCCTGCTTGAGAAACGGACCTCCGCTCCACCATCATTCTACCAGTGGCGATCGCCGCTAGGAGACTGTTAGACTGCAAAACTGCCGTGTACAGTGCTGTGATTTACAGCAGCGCTGTACTGTGGACAGCCGTGTCACTCTGCTGTCCCCTAGAGCAGTGATCCCCGACCCTGTCCTCAAGGCCCACCAATAGTGCATGTTTTGAAGAAATCCACAGAGGTAGTTAATCAGCTCTGCTGAGACACTAATTACCTCACCTGTGCATGTTTGTGGTTTTCTGAAAAACATGCACTGTTGGTGGGCCTTGAGGACAGGGTTGGGGAACACTGCCCTAGAGACACTCCGATTGCGATCCCCTCTCATAGGCTGATGCCTATGAGAGAGGATTGCCCTGATTGGCAGGGGGAGGGAGGGAGGGGAGTAACGAAAATAAGTAAAAAAAACAACAAAAATAGCCAAATTTTATTTAAAAATAAAATGCAAATAAATAAAAAAAATAAACAAACCTCACAGCAGTGATCAGAGCCCACCAACAGAAAGTTGGTGGGCAGAGAAAAGGGGGGGGGGGATCACTTGTGTGCTACATAGTATGGCTCTGCAGCAAGCTTTTAAAGCTGCAGAGCACTACATTGCAACAAATAGCTTGGTCACTGGGGGGGGGGGGGGGGGGGGGGTGTACGCCTATGGTCCTGAACTGGTTAAAGGAGCACCCAGGGTCAGCTAAACAGAATCTGCTATATGACATGGATTTATACTGCAATATCCTGGGACGGTGCACTGTTTGGTTATTTTGGGCCCAATAAACAGCTGTCTTGATGTGGGTGAGGACTGTGCATGTGCAACATTTCTATTGTATTCACATTTGCGTTTTCCATCAGGCTGATTCTGCCAGTAAACCTGTTTGTTCAGCTCGCCGCCCTACACCTCAGGAGATTTGTTATCGGAGAATAAAGAAAGCACAGGAGCAAGCCATAGAACTACTGTCTCAACAACAAGTTATTCCATTAACCACCAATGTGCAGAAGTCGCCTCTGGCTTTGCCAGGAGAGAAAAAACGAATTGCTCATGTGCCAGGTTTACCAACGTCCTCCTCTCAGTCCACTCACTCCACTCAGCAAGGTATTGGAAAGAATACCGTATATACTCGCATATAAGCCGACCCGCATATAAGCCGACCCCCCAACTTTTCCCTGAAAAAACTGGGAAAAATGATTGACCCCCATATAAGCCGGGGGTAGGAAATGCTGGATTGGTGCAGCCCCCCAGTGTGTCCCAGTATAGCTAGTATAGTGCCCAGTATAGGTAGGTAGTGTCCAGTATAGCTAGTATAGTGCCCAGTATAGCTAGTAAAGTGCCCAGTATAGCCAGTATAGTGCCCAGTATAGCGCCCAGTATGGGTAGGTAGTGCCTCAGTTTAGCTAGTATAGTGCCCAGTTTAGCTAGTATAGTGCCCCAGTATGGCTAGTAAAGTGCCCAGTTTAGCCAGTATAGTGCCCAGTTTAGTTAGTATAGTGCCCAGTTTAGCCAGTATAGTGCCCAGTTTAGTGCCCAGTTTAGCTAGTATAGTGCCCAGTTTAGCTAGTATAGTGCCCAGTTTAGCTAGTATAGTGCCCAGTTTAGCCAGTATAGTGCCCAGTTTAGCCAGTATAGTGCCCAGTTTAGCTAGTATAGTGCCCAGTTTAGCCAGTATAGTGCCCAGTTTAGCCAGTATAGTGCCCAGTTTAGCCAGTATAGTGCCCAGTTTAGCTAGTATAGTGCCCAGTTTAGCTAGTATAGTGCCCAGTTTAGCCAGTATAGTGCCCCAGTTTAGCTAGTATAGTGCCCAGTTTAGCTAGTATAGTGCCCAGTTTAGCCAGTATAGTGCCCCAGTTTAGCTAGTATAGTGCCCAGTTTAGCCAATATAGTGCCCAGTTTAGCTAGTATAGTGCCCAGTTTAGCTAGTATAGTGCCCAGTTTAGCCAGTATAGTGCCCAGTTTAGCCAGTATAGTGCCCAGTTTAGCCAGTATAGTGCCCAGCATAGGTAGGTAGTACTCCCGGCTCCCTCCCCGCCGCTGCTATTACCTGCAGGCAGCGGCCGCTTCCTAATCCGCGTTCCTCTTCTTAAACTTTTCAGCGTGCTGTGACGATGCAGAGTGCAGGAAAGAGCGCGGCTCCCTATAACGGCGATCTGTATCGCCGTTACCAAGGGAACCGCTCTTTCCTGCCCCTGCATCGTCACAGCAGCAGCACCGGGCGCGCTGCTGTGATACACGCTGAAAAGTTTAAGAAGAGGAACGCGGATTAGGAAGCGGCCGCTGCCTGCAGGTAATAGCAGCGGCGGCCGCGGGGGGAGCGGGGAGGGGGGGGCGGAACACCCACCACTATACCACCAGGGAAGACTCGCATACAAGCCGACCCCCCAACTTTTGACCCCCTTTTTGGGGGTCAAAAATTCGTCTTGTATGCGAGTATATACGGTAATTATATTGTTTCTGTAGGTGTCTAACTGTGAATTTGCTGCTTTTGTATGGAACAGTCAGACCTGTTCTTATTGTTATAGTTTCTTCTTATAGACAGGTAGCTTATTCCATCTTCCATTTGCTTTGTAAGTGTATGCATGTTCAGTTGCCTGCTGATTTTTTTTTTATTTTCTATGTGCAGCTTAAAGTGAACCCTTTATCTTATTTCTTCATTTTTGGTTTGTATAGTTTTCTTTGCCCTGAAATTGCATTTTTTTCTTTATGTGCATGGCATAAGACTCAGAGGGGGGGGGGGGTGTTGGTGGTGGCGGCGGCAATGGTGTAATCAAACTGCACCTAGTGCATGGGCACAGAGACAGTCAGAGGTTGGAGAAACACAAGAAAGTTAATGGTGAATACATTAAATACCCCCTGGGCCCCCTATGCTCCAGGGCTCCAGCTGCTATGGCTATTGCTACGTCCCTGGTTTGTTCATGCCCCTGGTTTGTTCCCACCCCTCCCTGCCTTACATAGCTGCTTCCATCATCCATCTGTTACCATCTCTAGTCAAGTGGCATTGCTATTACATCATCCAGTAATTATTTACAGTTGCAGCCATGTTCATGCATATACAATGAGAATTATTCTTTTAAATAATTATAGTCCTGGATGTAATAGAACATTTTTTCTCTGGATTCATGGATGCGACTGCAAGAACATAAGGTGCAATTTATTTTTCAGCAACCCTTGCTATATACTGACATAACCGAAGTGAAAGACTATTGCCTACTGATGGCTGACAGTTGTTAAATAGTTAAGGTTTGCTAGATCACTTATTTTCTCTTGTTCTCCAGTCTTAGATCACTTATATTTCTCTTTTTTTCCAGTCTTAGTTAACCCTAGTGTATATTGCATTAATTTACTGATATTTATATATTTCTTCAATGCAGAGAAGAGCCCATCAACACGTAGTAGCTCATCTTCCCTTCAGCATCGTACCCTTGCTGGTATGGCTTCAAAAACTACCTCCAATACTGTTCATAAAAGACGAGCACATATTCCCTCTCTGCAGGTATGTTAAATTTGATATGAGTTAGCAATATTTTGTTGGAAAGTCTTAAGGCCTATACACACATCCAATTTTTATTTGCAGATGACTGGTCAATTTTACATGTTCCATGTAGTATGAGCGCATACCTTAACCACTTAAGGACTGTAGTCATAAAACCCCTTAAGGACCAGACACTTCTTTCCATTCAGACCACTGCAGCTTTCACGGTTTATTGCTCGGTCATACAACCTACCACCTAAATGAATTTTAACTCCTTTTCTTGTCCCTAATACAGCTTTCTTTTGGTGCTATTTGATTGCTGCTGTGATTTTTAGTTTTTATTTCTATTCATCAAAAAAGACATGAATTTTGTCAAATGATTTTTTTTTTTACTTTTTGTGCTGACATTTTTCAAATAAAGTAAAATTTCTATATACATTTTGTCCAAATTTATTGTGCTACATGTCTTTGATAAAAAAAAATTCCAATTAGTGTATATTTATTGTTTTGGGTAAAAGTTATAGCGTTTACAAACTATGGTGCAAAAAGTGACTTTTCTGCGCACCTGTCAGGTTTCATGAGGTACTAGAAATCCAGTATAGTATAAATACCCCCCAAATGACCCCATTTTGGAAAGAAGACATCCCAAGGTATTCACTAAGAGGCATGGTGAGTTCATAGAAGATTTTATTTTTTGTCACAAGTTAGCGGAAAATGACACTTTGTGACAAAAATTTATAAATAAAAAAAGTTTCCATTTCTGCTAACTTGTGACAAACGAAAAAGAAATCTGCCACGGACTCACCATGCCCCTCTCTGAATACTTTTGGATGTCTACTTTCCAAAATGGGGTAATTTGTGGGGTGTGTTTACTGTCCTGGCATTTTGGGGGTTGCTAAATTGTAAGCACCCCTGTAAAGCCTAAAGGTGCTAATAGGACTTTGGGCGCCTTAGCGCACCTAGGCTGCAAAAAAGTGTCACATGTGGTATCACCGTACTCAGGAGAAGTAGTATAATGTGTTTTAGGGTGTATTTTTACACATACCCATGCTGGGTGGGAGAAATATCTCTGTAAATGGAATTGTCATTTACAGAGATATTTTTCTCACCCAGCATGGGTATGTGTAAAAATACACCCCAAAACACATTCTACTACTTCTCCGGAGTACGGCAATACCACATGTGTGACACTTTTTTGCAGCCTAGGTGCGCTAAGGGGCCCCACGTCCTATTCACAGGTCATTTTGAGACATTTGGTTTCTAGACTACTCCTCACGGTTTAGGGCCCCTAAAATGCCAGGGCAGTATAGGAACCCCACAAGTGACCCCATTTTATAAAGAAGACACCCCCAAGGTATTCCGTTAGGTGTATGGTGAGTTCATAGAAGATTTTATTTTTTGTCACAAGTTAGTGGAAAATGACACTTTGTGAAAAAAAACTAATCAATTTCCGCTAACTTTTGACAAAAAATAAAATCCTCTATGATCTCATCATACACCTAACGGAATACCTTGGGGAGTCTTCTTTCTAAAATGGGGTCACTTGTTGGGTTTCTATACAGCCCTGGCATTTTAGGGGCCCTAAACCGGGAGGAGTAGTCTAGAAACCAAATGCCTCAAAATGACTGTTCAGGTGTATAACCATCTGCAAATTTTGATGACAGGTGGTCTATGAGGGGCCGAATTTTGTGGAACCGGTCATAAGCAGGGTGGCCTGTTAGATGACAGGTTGTATTGTCACTGAAGTGCAGGAAGCGCAGGATGTTCTCAAATCGTGACCTGGACATGGCAGCAGAGAACATGGGCATGTGATGTATTGGGTGCGTAGACCAATAAGACCGCAATACATTCTTTTTGACTAGACCCATGTTAAGGCGAAGGCCCCAAAAAAATGTTACGTTCGGAAACTTGGAGTGGCTTCCACCGAAAAGGCTTGGCATAGTAGCTTCTTGGATTGGCGGTTGCGTATTGTGTGGCATAACGGTTGGTCTCAGCCACAATTAAGTCGTACCAGCAGTGATCAGAAAAAAAAATTGTCACTGCGGTGGGGCGGGTGAGGATTTGGCCGGGTGATCAGAAGCCCGCAGGAGGGCAGATTAGGGCCTGATCTGATGGATAGGAGTGCTAGGTGGTGACAGGAGGTGATTGATGGGTGTCTCAGGGGGTGATTAGAGGGGAGAATAGATGCAATCAAGGCACTGGGGAGGTGATCGGAAGGGGGTTTGAGGGGGGATCTGAGGGTTTGGCTGAGTGATCAGGAGCCCACACGGGGCAAATTAGGGCCTGATTTGATGGGTAGGTGTGCTAGGGAGTGACAGGAGGTGATTGATGTGTGAATAGAGGGGGGAATAGATGCAAGCAATGCACTGGGGAGGTTATTAGGGGTATCTGAGGGCGATCTGAGGGTGTGGGCGGGTCATTGGGTTCCTGCAAGGGGCAGATGAGGGTCTGATCTGATGGGTATGATGGGTAACAGTGACAGGTGGTGACAGGGGGTGATTGATGGGTGATCAGTGGGTGATTAGAGGGGAGAACAAATGTAAATAATGCACTGGGGATGTGATCAGAGGGGGTCTGGGGGGCTATCTGAGGGTGTGGGCGGGTGATTGGGTGCCCGCAAGGGGCAGATTAGGGTCTGATCTGATCTGATGGGTAGCAGTGACAGGGGGTGACGGGGTGATTTATAGGTGATCAGTAGGTGATTACAAGGGAGAATATATGCAAGCAATGCACTGGCAAGTTGATCAGAGCGGGTCTGGGGGGGCGCTATTTGAGGGTGTGGGCGGGTGATTGGGTGCCTGCAAGGGGCAGATTAGGGTCTGATCTAATGGGTAGCAGTGACAGGGGGTGACGGGGTGATTGATTGGTGATCAGCAGGTGATTACAGGGGAGAATATATGCAAGCAGTGCACTGGCGAGTTGATCAGAGCGGGTCTGGGGGGCTATTTGAGGGTGTGGCGGGTGATTGGGTTCCCGCAAGGGGCAGATTAGGGTCTGATCTGATGGGTAGCAGTGACAGGTGGTGACGGGGTGTTTGATGGGTGATCACTGGGTGATTAAAGGGGAGAGCAGATGTAAACCATGCACTTTCGGAGGTGATCTGAGGGTGGGTCTGCGGGCAATCTGAGGGTGTGGGCGGGTGATCAGGTGCCCACAAGGGGCAGGTTAGGGTCTGAGCTGATGGGTGGCAGTGACAAGGGGTGATTGATTTGTGATTGAAAGGTGATCAGTGGGTGATTACAGGGGAGAATAGATGTATACAGTACACGGGGGAGGGTGTCTGGGGAGGATCTGAGGGTGGGGGGTGATCAGGAGCCCCAAGGGGGCAGTTTAGGACCTAATCTAAAAAATAGCGTTGACAGGGAGTGATTGATGGGTGATTAGGGGGGTGACTGGGTGCAAACAGGGGTCCGGGGGGGTGGGCAGGGGGGGGCAGATCAGTGTGCTTGGGTGCAGACAGGGAGTGCTGCAGCCTGCCCTGGTGGTCCCTCGATCACTGGGACCACCAGGGCAGGAAGCAGCCTGTATAATACGCTTTGCATACATTACAAAGCGTATTATACGCTTCCATTGCGGCAATCGAGTGGTTTACAACCTGCCGGCGCTTCCAAACGGCTGGTGGGTTGACGTCGCGGGTGGGCGGAGCCTATTGCCGGCCGATGCATGCGCATCACAGCGCGCGATCCCCGGCCAGAGAGGGTCCTAGGACCTGACGCCTATTGGCGTTACGTGGTCCTGGGCATGCCACTTTGCCGCCGCCATCTCGCTATGGGCAGTCAGCAAGTGGTTAAACAGCCTTCATACTGGCCCTCATACTGCATGGCAGTGGTAAAATCAGACAGTCATCTGCAGATTATAATTGGATGCGTGCAGGGCTGTGGAGTCGGAGTCGGGCAATTTTGGGTGCCTGGAGTCGGAGTCGGGAAAAAATGCACCGACTCCGACTCCTAATGAATTTGTAACTGTAATTAAAATAGAAAATATGATAAAATGTTCTATTTCTCAGATAATAGTCATTAAAAATAATGTGTATATACAGTATATATACAGTAATAGCTGTGCTTAGTCCACAAAAATGAAATAAACCAATCAAAATTAGTTACTTGTGCTGCTTCAATAAAGCAGTCCCCGTATTTTTAAGGTCAGATATACATATCTGATTGTGACTGTATATATGATGTATACACAGGAATTTCTTATATATACTAAATAACATCTATGCTGTAAGAATAAAGCCTGATGTGTAGAGCTGTGTCACTAATAGAGATGGTCAATGAGATGGAAATAATTCTGCACTGATGCTGATTTATGCAAATGTATGCACTCCCTTTGCTGATGAAATCAAATAATTTGATATGTTGTTAAAATCTGGTTTGGTGACTACAAATTAAAGGGTACCTGAGATGGATGAAAAGTAAAGTTTTATACATACCTGGGGCTTCCTCCAGCCCCCTTCAGGCTAATCAGTCCCTCGCTGTCCTCCACCACCCGGATCTTCTGCTATGAGTCCTGGTAATTCAGCCAGTCGGCGCTGTCCGGCCGCATGCCGCTCCCACAGCCAAAAACATTCTGCACCTGCGCAATAGTGCTGCACAGGTGTAGTATGCTCCTGGCGGCGGAGTGTGTGCATGCGCACTACGCCCGACTGGCTCAAGTACCTGGACTCATAGCAGAAGATCCAGGTGGTGGAGGAGGACAACGAGGGACTGATTATCCTGAAGGCGGCTGGAGGAAGCCCCAGGTATGTATAAAACTTTAATTCCATCTGTCTCAGGTTTACTTTGTTACACAGTAGTACTATACTCTACATATGCACTCCCCACAGAGCTGCAGGGAATCCACTGAGAATGCTGTGCACATTGAACACAGAGGTGTTGTCTGTCACCCATAAACCTTGTTCAGATTGTGCATGAAGAATGTGTAATAGAGGAAGAATCTCCTCATTCCCCTGCAGAGTACCTGCACATCATTCTTGCATGTACCCACACTTACATTGCCTAGGGCCTGATAGATGTTCTTTGTTCCGGTTTGTACCTTTTACAAGTACTCTTACCAAGGACTAGTTTTAGTCTAAAGGGAATAAATATAGTAGTCTACATATCCTTCTCACTTCAGTTGTCTTGTAAAATTCCTAAGCGTTGGCAGTTAAGAGACGAATTTCATGTTACATACTTTTAATCAACAAAATTGTAATATGCAAATTAGAGGAGTCGGAGTCGGTGGAATCCTAAACCGAGGAGTCGGAGTCGGTGGATTTTTGGACCGACTCCACAGCCCTGGATGTGTGTGCGGAGCCTTCTGCTTTTAACTTTATTAAACATGTTTAACTGACTGTGATCTGTTAATTAAGGCCATACCAAACTATTGGTAATGGTGCGGTATTGCCACTGCACATATAGGGCTTGATTCACAAAGCAGTGCTAACTGTTAGCACGCCTGTGAAAACCCCCTTAGCACGCCTAAAAGAGCTTCTCGTGCGATAATTTGCGCGCGAACCGCATCGCGCAAAGTTATGCGCTCAAAACTTTACGTGCGCTGTGCACAGGGCGCTCCGCGCGAAGTGCCCATTAAAGCCTATGGGACTTAGCGTGCACATAAGACTTTGCGCGCGCAAAACTTGCACGCGATCTGATTGAGAAAACCAGTGCTAACCTACTTAGTACCCTGGTTAGCGCGCCTAAAGACTTTAGACGTACTAAGTAGGTTAGCACCGCATAGTGAATCAAGCCCATAGTCTCTTATTTGCATAGATTTCGGATTTTCTATCTGGTAAATATTATTATTATTATCATCGATTTTATGTAGCACCATCATATTACAGGGTAAAAAAAACTTGGGTACATAAAAATAGATAATTGTATACATATAAATACAGAAATGCTAGTAGAATACACACTGTTCCAAATTATTATGCAAATGATATTTTTTTATGCTTTTCCTAAATAGTTGATGCAGTGAGCATAGTTTTTGAGTCCTCAATCATTAGAGTATAATTCGAATTTTTCTTAACCTTCTGATAATGTATGTTTTTTTTTTAAATAAAAAAAAGCTAAATACACTATTTCAAATTATTACGCACGACAGAACACAGACAGAACATTTTATAGGTTGTAAAAAACTGAAAATGGTCATTTGTAGCATGAGGTCAAATTTAATTTCACAAAAAATAATCTTAACCACTTAATGACAAGCTGACTTATAACAACGTCCTGCTAGAGCCTCTTAATGGCTCCAGGACGTTTTTTTTATAAGTCAGACAGTGCTGCTGCCGCTGTGCGCATGCATATGCGCAAGTGCTCGTGCATTCCCGTGCATGTGAAAATAGTGGGGGGGAGAAAACACCAAAGAAAAGATACACCTTTATTTCCAAATACTATATTGTCACCATACTTTGTACTAGGGATATAATTAACCACTTAAAGACCGCCTAATGCCTATAGGTGGTGGCAGGTCGTAAGTGAAATTACATGGAAATTTTCCATGTCAGTTCACGGAGGGTGTCTCCGTAAACAGCCTGCACGCCTCCGATCGCGGCTCGCAGGCTAATTGTAAACACGCGGGGAAGAAATTCCCACTGTTTACATCATACGGCGCTGCTGTTTTATGCACAGTAGCGGTGTTTATATTAAAACTATAGGGGATGAAATTGAAGAAATAGTGTATTTTTTAATTTCTCCTTGTTTTTCCCTTTAAAATGCATAGAAAATAATTACTGAAAACAAATATCAACCCCAAAAAGACTAATTGGTGGTGAAAAAAACAAGATATAGATAATTTCATTGTGATTAGTAGTGATTAACCAATTAACCTTCCTGGATGTAAAAGTTACGTCCAGGAGGGCATGTGCACTCCCGCGGCCGATCGCACGCGTGCTCCCGGCCTGCGGTTCGTTAGCCAGGCAATCAGTGAATCGGGCTATGGTGCCCGATCACTGATTCCTCTCCCCCGCAGAAAAAGCGACAGCTTCTCTCGGAAGTTTCGCTTTTTCTGGCTCTAGCGTCCCTCTAAGCGTACGTTACGCTTAGAGTGACGTCACGTAAACAAACTCATGGCTGCCATCTTGTGGCCAAAATGTAAAAATGGCCTAAATGTAAAAAATATTAAAATAATCATATATTTACATTTAAAAATGACAATTTAAATCCCACCCTCCAAAAAATACCCACATGAAATGTTTAATAAAAAAAAACAAAAAAAATTACAATAAAAAAAAAACACGTAAATATTTACCTAAGGGTCTAAACTTTTTAAATATCAATGTAAAGATGAAATATTTCTATTTTTTTTTTTTTAATTATAAGCTTGTAAATAGGGATGGATGCAAAACGGGAAAAATGCACTTTTATTTCAAAATAAAATATTGTCGCCATACATTGTAATAGGGACATAATTTGAATGGTGTAATAACCGGGACAAATAGACAAATACAATATGTTGGTTTTAATTATGGAGGCATGTATTATTTTAAAACTATAATGGCCGAAAACTGAGAAATAATTAATTTTTTCATTTTTTTTCTCATTCTTCTTGTTAACCTTTTCAGCCGCGCGGACGTGAGCTTCACGTCCGCAGCGGCAAGTGCTAGAGCCGCAGGGACGCGCTAGTCACGTCCCTGCAGTTTGGGTGGTCTGCAGGCAATCGTGCGGGCAGATGCCCGCGATCACGCTGCTGCTGCTAGCAGAGGGGATTGGCTGCAGGGGACAAAAGTCCCCTGTGCCAATCCGAGCATGTCCGCCCAGAATAAACACTGTTTTTGTTCAAAAACAGTGTTTATTCTGTAATTGGAGCCGCCGTGCTATCTCCCGCCGCGATTTCCGACGGTTTCCGCCGCCCGATCGTTACATTTATGAATGGAAACAATGTTTCCATTCATAACTTCCCCGCCGCTGCTGTGATCAGAGGCTTCCGATGGAAGCCTACGTCACTTCCCTGGTTACAATGTAGTGATACATTGTATCCCCATTAGCGTACATTGTACGCTAATGGGATTTTTGCTCAGTAGGGACATCTTGTGGCCAAATAGTATAACACACCTACTAACTTTGGGGAATAAAAATAAATGGTTATTTATGTCAAGAGGACATAACATTAATAAATATTGGGCTAAAAATTAGTGATGGATGTAAAACTGAAAAAGTGCACCTTTATTTTCAAATAAAATATTGTCACCATACATTAAACTAGGGGTATAATTTTAACATTTAAATAACTAAGACAAATGGCCAAATAAAATGTGTGGATTTTAGTTATGGTAGCATTAATTATTTTAAAACTGTAATGGCTGAAAACTGAAAAATAATGCATTTTTTTTTATTTTTTTATTATTATTCCCATTATAATACAGTTAGATTAAAATAATTCTTAGCATAATTTACCACCCAAAGAAAGCCTAATTGCTGGCGGAAAAAACAAGGTATAGATTGTGACGCCGTCGATATGACATATCGAATGCGTCATGGAGTTACCAACGCTAGTTCTTCGCAAACCACCCAAACTGACAGTTTTTGGTTTAAATACACTTTTTTTTCCCTTCACCAAAGGGCTGGAGAAATCTTTTCATGGTCAGTTAATTAGCCTCCTGTTGAAAAGATTCTCTGCCAGCACAGGGGACCCCCTGAGGTGTTTATGACCTCATCCATCAGGTGAAGGGTAGATATCAGTTGACAGAAGCTCATAAATTGTAGCTTTCTCCAGCCTGATCGGCACCGACCCACCAGGAGTCCGACACCTAGCTGCCTTGTGGCCTGAGTTGAAAGGAGACAGGAATGATCCTTATCACGCCATCTGGGCACCCAAAGATTCAACCAAACTGTAGAAACTGTATTTAATAAATAGGCACAATTTGGTAATATTTCTGGTGTTCCCAAGATCGCAGTTCCCTCAAATTCACGGAGTTTATTAGATTCCACATGACCCTGGTCCTGAGAGATTTTCAGCCCTCTGGATCTTTCGGAACCAGTGCCAGTAAGGTGAAAGGGGGGGGGGGGGCGGTGCTATTAGCGATCCAGACTCCTCGTGTTTGGTATTAGCAGATTCACACACTTACGCTGATTGTGAATATTCATTCGGGTTCTTGATATTCCCTACGGGGATGCTGAGAGCGGGCAAAATATGAATTGGCCCAAAACCTCTCCCTGCCTAAGGGGGCATTGCCTTATTCAAATTGCAAGGCTGGACTTGTATGTGTCATAACTCCTCCCACCTACAGTGAGGAACAAAACTGACATGGTCCAGGGTCCTTTACCTTCAATCTGATGCCTAGTAACATCCTGGCAGCCCGCAGGGACACGGGCCAACCTCCATCTTTGAACTTTCTAACAAAGGCCTGTTGGCCGCATGGCAACCGCCATTTTGGGACTTTCTCCAAAGACTTGCGATTGCCGCATGGACTACCAATAACGGTATTTGAACTGTATATAATCAGACATCCTGTTCCTTTTCTTGCCTTCTCTCTGTCAATCAATCGGTTCTAAAATAAGCTGTGTGTATGTAGTTTAGAAATAAACTAACGATTTTATCGTTCAGTCTTGTGCCTGTTCTGGTCATCTGATTGCTGCTCAGAATCATCTTTATTTCGCCGAGTGCGACGATGTCGCGCCCGGAATTTTTTGTGGTTCACACGGCAGGGAAAGGTGTTATACAGATAAGGGACATTTCGTACAGATGGGGAAGGAGCGGAGTATCTACAAACATACATCCAAACTTTACAGCATAACAGTAAGATTAACATTACAGCATAGCAGTAAGATTAAGCACGACAGCATGATGAGCAAAAACATAAGTAGGGGGGGTAACAGCATGACAATGTGGCGAGCAAAAGGGATTCAATGGTTGAACAACGGTGCACCGTCAGTGCAGGCTAGGGAGGGGCTAGGGGGGCTTTGCTAGGGTGGTAGTTCGAGTTCAGCAGGAGGACAGCCTGGGGAAAGAATGTGCTCAAATGTCTGGAGGTCTTGGTGAGGATCGATCTGTATCGGCGTCCCAAAGGCAGACGGTCAAAGTATCGACTGCCAGGGTGAGTGGGGTCGTTCAGTATTTTGTTTGCCCTAGACCACAGTCTGGAGGTGTATAGGAGATCTAAGGGTGGTAGGGGAGACCCAATGATCCTTTCGGCAGCATTGATTACTCTCTGGAGCTTAAGTCTGTCACTCGCCGTGGCGCCTGCGTACCAAACCACAATAGAGGAGCAGAGAATAGACTCCACGGTTGCGGTGTAAAAGGTGATCATTAGTTCCCGCGGCATCCCAAATTTCCTCAGCTGCCTTAGGAAGAACAGCCTCTGCTGGGCCTTCTTCTGGGCCTTGGAGGTGTTTACAACCCACCTTAAGTCATCTGTGATGGTGGCACCCAGGTAACGGACGCTCGGCTCCCTGGAGACGTCGATGCCCTCGATGGAGACAGGGTTGAGTAAGTGAGGGCGCCTTCTGAAATCCACTATCAGCTCGACTGTTTTTGTTGCGTTGAGTACAAGATGATTGTCTTTGCACCACTTGCAGATGCGTTCGATCTCGTCCCGGTACGCGCGTTCATCGTCACTGCTTATGAGACCAAGTATGGTGGTGTCGTCTGCAAATTTTATGACCTTGACAGAGTCGGTGGAAGAGGTACACCTGTTGGTGTAGAGGGAAAACAGGATGGGGGACAGTACACACCCTTGCGGGGCACCCGTGTTTGTGATTCTATCCTGCGAGGAGCAGTTGCCGAGCTTCACTCGTTGTGTTCTGTCTGTGAGGAAATCCTTGATCCAGGAGCACAGCAAGGAGTCTAGGCCAAGGTGTACAAGATTGTCATATAGGATGTCTGGGCATATTGTGTTGAAGGCCGAACTGAAATCAAGGAACAGGATCCTGGCGTAGGTGTTCGGGTTGTCGAGGTGGTCAGTGATGTGCGCCAGAGTGATGTTGATGGCGTCCTCGATAGATCTGTTTGGCCTGTAGGCAAACTGAAGTGGATCCAGGAGGGCGTCAGTTGAGTGCTTCAGGTGGTGGAGGACCAGCCTTTCCAGGATCTTCATGATGGTGGGGGTGAGTGCTACGGGCCTGTAGTTGTTAAGATCGCAGATCCCCGGCTTCTTGGGAACTGGAATGATTGTGGATTTTTTGAGGCAGGCTGGTACTTTGCCCTCTGCCAGTGATTGCTGCTATAACGAATCTGCCCTCTGAAGAGTCAGTCATACTACCGCATTGTTTTATGATTTGCTTATGATTGTTGATTTGCTAGCTAGGTTGTAAATAACCGTTTCTTCCTTCTAGGATTAGCTAGTACCAGATTTCCTGTGCGAAATCGATAACTTCGTTTCTCGATTATAAATACAATTCGAGATTGCATCATATAGGGACCCAGTAACCTTTCTTTAAGGTCACATTGCTCACAGTCTTTAAGCCGTCGGAAGTGACTATTCCCCGAACGGTGACTTGAGCGTGTTGAACGTGATTGGGCTGGCTACCGTATTATGATAGCGGGAGTCTCTTTCCTCCCTGAACTTGAGAGAGTGGTGGCAGTTTACTTTATTTACCCGATTTCCAGCGCGAAATCGATATTTTTAGTTTACCGATTGTATATACAATCAGAATTGTACATGTATGGGCACCTCCAACCAATCTTAACCGTTTACTACGCACACAGTGAATTTGCCTCCAGCAGTCTCTAGTGCATGAGACCTGCATGGCAACAGTGGCCTAGTAATACGGGATTGGTGGATGTTTGTCCCATTACATATTGTCGGCAGCTGCGCGACCAATCTTTATTGTCAGTCTGTTCACCGTACTTCCTGCGTATGCTAACGGGAGCAGATTAGACGGGATTGGCACGCTCTGTCGCCCTTTTCTTCTTACCTCTGACGATCCAGCAACCGGTCTCGTTGTCCGTCTGCGCCCGTACTTCCTGCTTACGCTAACGGGAGCAGATCTCGACGGGATCGCGGGGCTGGATTGTCTCATTGGTGGGCAGTGGTGGTGATAGCACACCCCAAAACCAGGCATAGCCAGCTTTTGGGAAATCAGAGCGCAAAGATCTGACAAACTCAGTCTTTGCAACCAGAACAATAAGACAGTGGTCGCTAAGTATCCTGTCTTGCAGAACCGAAGTTCTGGGCACAAAACGGTACACATTGATAGCGAATAGATTGGTCTACATTTCTTAACTTTTTCTTTGCTATATCCTACTCTTTCTTGTACTCTTCTCTTCTGAATGTCTGATTCAGTTCAGTTTCACCAAAATTGGTCAGTTCCTGACGTGCAAGCCCTCTAGGAATCGCACGGCATTGCTGCTTGCAGCACAAGCAAGGCTGAGCTGGTGGCATAACCCCAGAGATGGAATCCTTGTCGCCACCTTGCTTAATGCCTCTATTCCCTGCAGTCCTGATAACCCCGGAGTGTTTGGCAAACCTGACCGGCGAGGATCTGCGCTTGTACCAGGAGTTCCGAGAATGTCAGCGCCAGCATGAGGCAGCGATGCTCCAGCATGAGGCGGAGGAGCTCCAGCGTGAAGCAGAGCACCAAGAGTGGCTGCGCCAGTTTGATCTCCAGGCCAAGGAGCGACGACTCCAGCGGGAATTGGAGTTGGCAAACCTGACCGGCGAGGAACTGCGCAGATACCAGGAGCACCGAGAGTGTCTGCGCCAGTGGGATCTCCAGATCGAAGAGCTACGGCTCCAGCGTGAATTGGAGTTGGCCCAGCTAACCCAATCGAATCAGCACTCTTCACTATGTGTTTCGGTGGAGAGATGCGAACCTCTACCCGTGACCCCCACAGCAAATCTTCCTGCCATGGAAGAGGGCACGGAACGAGACTTTCCTGTGCGCACCTCTGAGAGGGCGTACCATCAGGTTCCTGTACCTGACAGCCAGAGAACCCTGGTGTTGGACAGTCACAGAACACTGTCCCCAGACTTGGAAGGAGGTAAGCCTACTGCATTCGCTCCTCCTGGTCCAGTGAGCTTTGTGCCACTGAGACCTGCAGCTGCTGCTATTGCTGCATCCCAGTCTGACACACCTGCCATTCGCACGTGTAACCTTTGTGGCTTGACTGGCCACATACAGTTCTTCTGTCCCAAGAGGAAAAGAACGACCGTCCCTAGCCCGAAGATGGCTAGCAACCCTGATCCGTCACCTGCATCACCCTCTGCACTGCCTGTCAGCGTGTCAGAGATGCTCTACGGTTCCGGAAATCGTCACAGTGCTCCAGTGGACAACCAGATCATCTTTTGCTCCAGTGCTCCAGAAGCAGATGTTTCCTTGGTCTGTTCCGACCTTGCCACAGAGGAAGATATTCTCCCACAAAAGCTCCTCACCCTGACTGAAGTCAGGCCCAACCACCACAACCCTGTTATCCCAGGTCCCGAGAAGGCCGGATGGGGGGTGGGTTTTCCAGAGCGGGCTGTTGCTGAGTTTCCCTCTCCTCCTGTGCTTGGCACTGGTCTAGGCACGCTTGTGTGCCCTTCGGAATTTTCTGCTGATATGCAGGGGTTCCCAGCAGGACTCCCTGACCACCAGGTACTGTACAAGCCTTTGGGAAAACAGGGAGATGTCAAACCCTTACCTGCTAATGCTACTGTACCTAACGCCGCTGGGCGGGAGGTACCCTCAGATTTACATGTACCAGCAACTGACTGTCTTTTATCTCTTTCTGCACCTGTTATTACTAATGAAATTGCATGTGTCAGTGATAATTGTGATAGAAACGCTGTACCTTCTTTGGCCATTACATACTCTATGGCCAGCCGCATGAACTCAGAGCTGACAGCAGGGATTCCCTCTGACAATTCTGACTTTCAGGCGGGTGACACTCATGCTAAAAATGACATATCATGTTATGCAAATGCTTTTGATAATGTTGTGCATGTTTGTGAGAGTACGCTGGATGACGTTTTCAGTGTCACCGGCAGTCTGGACTCAGGACTATCTGGAGAAGTCTCGACTTCCCCTGATATCTCTGACCTTCAGACCAATGTCAATATTGACGTGATTTTGATGTACCCAAAAGGTGATGTTTATTGTAGTGTACCTGTGCAGACAGACACACACAGTACTGTTAACCTGAGCTCAGAGCCTGCAGGCATTCCTGTCAGCTCTGACCCCAGAGAGTTTGATTTTCAGCAGCTGACCTCAGATCGCACTAGGCAGCTGGCTGAGATTTGTAGTCCCACATCCGTGAGGATACTACAGAGCGACTCCAACCTGCGTGCGCTTAGTGGCCAGACCGCTAAGCCGCCAGCAGTGGAAGCTCCACTACAGGTGTACAGGGAGAATGGTAACTACTCCAGTGAGCCCATTCCCCATGTAACTGACACCCCAGGTGAAAGCACGGTCCATGTGGATCTGTTAGAAGCCCAGTCAGATAGAACGCAGTTAGTTCTGGGAGAGCACGGCCAATTAGAACAGGAAGACACAGGTCCCCTGCCAGGCTTGATAGCTCCCACACGAGAATTGGCGGATGATGTGAAAGTCACCCCCCACCTCTCGTACTCCCCGAAGGCCTCGCTGAAGCGCACTGCGCCCCCACAGCGAAATCTTCGCAGCAACCCTGGGCAGGATACAGCAGTTCACAGAAGGGACCCGGGGACTCACAAGCCCTTATGGCAGATCCCCTACAGCGCCTCTCCGGAGGTGCAAGCAAAAGTGAAGATGAAGTATGAGGAGATGTTACAGATGGCTGTCCTCCGCAAATCCTCTAGCTCACAGACCACCATGTTCTGTGAGGCCTATAGGATGCCGGACGACATCCCAATAACCGTTGCGTATCCCATGACTCCCCTCGGTGATCTGTTGGATTGGCTGGCATCCGCCAACTACCTAACGATCATAGATCGGAGCTACGGATACTGGCAGATTCCAACCGTGCCCAAGGCACGCCTGGAATCCACATTCACCCTGCCCTTGGACTTAAACGCCTCGATGCGGATGTCTTTTGGTAGGATGAATGCCCAAGCCACCTTTCTCCAGGCGTGGAACGACCTGTGGAAAAGCAAGCACGGTTGTACAGTCACGTACCCGGATGACATCCCTGTGTTCCCCCCGACTTGGGAGCAACACTGCGATCACTCGTCCCTGGTACTAGGACAGCTGTCAGCTGACAATCTGACCGTTGAACCAGACGTATATCAGATTGTCATGACAGAGGTACAGGCCTCTCTGGGAACAGCGGGATACTACAGGACGTTTGCGAAGCCCTGTAGCCTCCTGGCTAAACCACTGACCAACACAAAAAGGGCAACCCCCAAGGTCATGTGGAACCCAGGCTGCCCCGCTGTACTGAGCCCAAGTAACAAGTTGGTATTGCTTCAGTCAAGGTCCTGCTAACCGCTCCTTCCCCAATCTTGTAAAGGGGGAGATGTGACGCCGTCGATATGACATATCGAATGCGTCATGGAGTTACCAACGCTAGTTCTTCGCAAACCACCCAAACTGACAGTTTTTGGTTTAAATACACTTTTTTTTCCCTTCACCAAAGGGCTGGAGAAATCTTTTCATGGTCAGTTAATTAGCCTACTGTTGAAAAGATTCTCTGCCAGCACAGGGGACCCCCTGAGGTGTTTATGACCTCATCCATCAGGTGAAGGGTAGATATCAGTTGACAGAAGCTCATAAATTGTAGCTTTCTCCAGCCTGATCGGCACCGACCCACCAGGAGTCCGACACCTAGCTGCCTTGTGGCCTGAGTTGAAAGGAGACAGGAATGATCCTTATCACGCCATCTGGGCACCCAAAGATTCAACCAAACTGTAGAAACTGTATTTAATAAATAGGCACAATTTGGTAATATTTCTGGTGTTCCCAAGATCGCAGTTCCCTCAAATTCACGGAGTTTATTAGATTCCACATGACCCTGGTCCTGAGAGATTTTCAGCCCTCTGGATCTTTCGGAACCAGTGCCAGTAAGGTGAAAGGGGGGGACGGTGCTATTAGCGATCCAGACTCCTCGTGTTTGGTATTAGCAGATTCACACACTTACGCTGATTGTGAATATTCATTCGGGTTCTTGATATTACCTACGGGCATGCTGAGAGCGGGCAAAATATGAATTGGCCCAAAACCTCTCCCTGCCTAAGGGGGCATTGCCTTATTCAAATTGCAAGGCTGGACTTGTATGTGTCATAACTCCTCCCACCTACAGTGAGGAACAAAACTGACATGATCCAAAAGTCCAGGGTCCTTTACCTTCAATCTGATGCCTAGTAACATCCTGGCAGCCCGCAGGGACACGGGCCAACCTCCATCTTTGAACTTTCTAACAAAGGCCTGTTGGCCGCATGGCAACCGCCATTTTGGGACTTTCGCCAAAGACTTGCGATTGCCGCATGGACTACCAATAACGGTATTTGAACTGTATATAATCAGACATCCTGTTCCTTTTCTTGCCTTCTCTCTGTCAATCAATCGGTTCTAAAATAAGCTGTGTGTATGTAGTTTAGAAATAAACTAACGATTTTATCGTTCAGTCTTGTGCCTGTTCTGGTCATCTGATTGCTGCTATAACGAATCTGCCCTCTGAAGAGTCAGTCATACTACCGCATTGTTTTATGATTTGCTTATGATTGTTGATTTGCTAGCTAGGTTGTAAATAACAGTTTCTTCCTTCTAGGATTAGCTAGTACCAGATTTCCTGTGCGAAATCGATAACTTCGTTTCTCGATTATAAATACAATTCGAGATTGCATCATATAGGGACCCAGTAACCTTTCTTTAAGGTCACATTGCTCACAGTCTTTAAGCCGTCGGAAGTGACTATTCCCCGAACGGTGACTTGAGCGTGTTGAACGTGATTGGGCTGGCTACCGTATTATGATAGCGGGAGTCTCTTTCCTCCCTGAACTTGAGAGAGTGGTGGCAGTTTACTTTATTTACCCGATTTCCAGCGCGAAATCGATATTTTTAGTTTACCGATTGTATATACAATCAGAATTGTACATGTATGGGCACCTCCAACCAATCTTAACCGTTTACTACGCACTCAGTGAATTTGCCTCCAGCAGTCTCTAGTGCATGAGACCTGCATGGCAACAGTGGCCTAGTAATACGGGATTGGTGGATGTTTGTCCCATTACATATTGTCGGCAGCTGCGCGACCAATCTTTATTGTCAGTCTGTTCACCGTACTTCCTGCGTATGCTAACGGGAGCAGATTAGACGGGATTGGCACGCTCTGTCGCCCTTTTCTTCTTACCTCTGACGATCCAGCAACCGGTCTCGTTGTCCGTCTGCGCCCGTACTTCCTGCGTACGCTAACGGGAGCAGATCTCGACGGGATCGCGGGGCTGGATTGTCACATAGATCATTTTGCTGTGATAAGTACTGATAAAGCTATTGGGGAATGAAAGGGAGAAGCACTGACAGGTGAAAATTCCTCTCGTCCATAAGGTGAAAAATCCCCGCGGGCTGAAATGGTTAAAATGCATTTACAGTAAAGTGGCTCTTACCAAAATGTACCCCCCAAAGAAAGCCTAATTGGTGGCGGAAAAAACAAGATATAGATCAGTTCATTGTGATATGTAGTGAAAAAGTTATAGGCTAATGAATAGGAGGTGAAAATTGCTCGGATGCATAAAGTGAAAACGACTGAATGCGAAGTGGATAAGCTATTGGCAAATGAAAGGTATGAGCACTGAAAGGTGAAAATCGATCTTGTCCGTTAGGGTAAAAACCCCTTTGGGGGAAGTGGTTAACCGATCTAGTTGCATGTTAACATAGGACCCCTTATTTGATTGCAGATGATCAAATCTTGCGTTTATTAAACATGTGGGTTCTTGAAGAGTTTCTTCTTAAATTTCTTTGTAGGGTGTCAGAATAGCTTCTCAGAGCTGCTGTTTGGGTGTGAACTTTTTGAGTGCTCCAAAGGTTCTCAATAGGATTGAGGTCAGGGGAGGATAGGGGCCACACCATTAGTTTTTTTTTTTTTCTCTCCTTTTATGCCAGTGATGCAAAGTTATTCCTTGCAGCATGAGATGGTGCATTGCCATGTATAAAGATGATATTTTGTCATGGAGAGCATGGTTCGAAGTGTTGTCGTCTTCTTGGGACATGGTGCCCATCCATCACTCCAACCATCTTGGACTATCCAGGGGTTGCACATTACTCATCATTAAATAAGTCTGTTTGAAAATTAGCCTTCATGTAGTTTTGGGCCAACTGCAGCCGTTTTTGCTTGTGAGCATTCATTAGGGATGGCTGAATAGAAGGTTTATGCATAACTGCAGTTGTCTGGAAGATCTTGCACCCTGTGGTTCGCAGGACTCCAGAGGCACCAGCAGCTTCAGAGAGCAGTTTGCTGGTTTTTAATGGCAAATTAGCAGCTGTTTTCTTAATCCGTTGGTTTGTCTGGCAGAAATCTTCGTCGTTTTGCCTTTATCTGCGCAAACCTATGTATGTTTTTCCTTTGGGTTCACCTGGCAAACTAATTATCACAGTTGTCCAAGATTGATTTGAGTGATAAAAAGAGCCCTGAGATGCAGTAGCATCCATGAGTTTAATTTAATTTAAAAAAAACGAAATATTTAATTTTTATGACACAGTTCGCATAATAATTTGGAATGCAATGTGTAAGAATAACCAGGGCTGTGGAGTCGGGACAAACATTTTCCAACTCCGACTCCTCAGTTTATGAAATCAACAACTCCGACTCCTGGTGCCCAAAATTGCCCTGACTCCTCAACTCCAACTTCGACTCCACAGCCCTGAGAATAACGATGACAATTTGTATAGTAATTCACAAAATGTACAACAACGTATGAACCGCACAAGGGAGAGAACCCTGCCCTTGTGAACTTTTAGTATATTACATTCTAAAGAAAAAGGGAGGAAACGAGGGTGGATGGTGCATATGGGTTTCAGGCTTGTTGCATGCAGACGCATATCTGGGCCATGTATATAGGGCTCCTGCCATGGGCGCCCATTGTCATTTACCTCCCAGGGGGCGCATCAGTTATCAATTCGCCCTTCCTTTCCAGCCAGCCCAGCTGCCCCTACAAGTAGCAAGAGGCAGAAGACTATGTCTGTGTCCTGTCCACCTCTCCGCTTCCAGCTTTTGTGTCACTCCGGCAACACTACTCGCATTCCCCTAACGATTGGCTATGGAGCCCTGCAGGCGTGCTGCTGGGGCTGATGAGGATGGGAGAGGAGAGTGTGTAGCTTGAAGCTTCCGTGCAGTGACACACATGGAGCAGACTTGAGTGGGACACTGCTGAGGGCTGCAGGAAGAGATGGGTCATTAGGCTGGTCTGTGTGTTCTTATCAGCATGATCTCCTGCGCTGATAAAAGCAAAGGACATGACAATCTTTTGACCTGCAGCTGTGCACTGTAAACTTCGCCAGAGCTGCTTATAGCCTAAGCTGCCCATGCATTGCTCTCAGCAGGCTCACTGTACACAGCAGCAGGTCAGAAGATTCACAGGTCCTTAGCTTTCATCAGAGCTGCTGCAGGAGATCATCCTGATAAGAACAGTGACCAGCAATGAGTAGATGTAGGACTAGGGAGGAAATTGAACATCTATTTAGTCATCTCAGCGAAATATTCACTAGCACGACGTAGAAAGATTGATCCAGCGACCCCCCCCCCCCCCCCCCCAAACGACTAGCGTTCCCACAATCCATCTTCCGGCGTGCCAACGTCACACAACAGGCGCAAACAGGAAGTCAAACGTTTGCGGTACTTTGCCCATAGTTGTCAGGGATCTTAATTAACCAATTTGCTGGGAATGAGGCTTCAGGTGGGGGCGCAATTTAAGTTGCCATAGGCGCTATTTTGCCCAGATACGCCACTGGTTGCATGAGATTATATTCAGGAGCACAGCTTGGCCAGGGGCTGAAAGTGGAATCGCCTAAGTCGGACTGTATTCTGAGTGCATATTAAAGAGAACCCGAGGTGAGTTCCAAGAATCCTAATTGCACACAGAGGCTTCGTCTGCATATAATACCCAGCCTCTGTTGCTATACAGTTCCCCCCACAGGCCCCCCTGCGCTCTGCTGTGACCCTAATAAGTCATACGCCGTGCTAAGCGACACGGAGTGTTGATAGCCAGCTGTTTGTACTGTCAGTCTGATTGCTCCCCCGCCTCCTCTATGTCTCCGCTCCCCGCCCGCGTCCCTTCCCTCCCTGCTGATTAGAGGGAAGGGACGCGGGTGGGGAGCGGCGACATAGAGGAGGCGGGGGAGCGGCGAGACTGACAGTACAGACACAAACAGCCGGCTATCGACACGCTGTGTGTCGCTTAGCACGGCGTATGATTTATGGAGTCACAGCATTAAAGTGACTCTGTGTGGCATTAAAGTATCATCATAGGCCCAAAGTAAATCACATATAAACCGGGGGTGTCCACACTCAAGGGAAATTCAAACATGCCATCTTATATCGCCAGCCCAGCACAGATCAGCAATATCAAGCATGGAAACCGATCCTCCTTCCGACTTTTATGCTTACTTGTTTGTTTGGTTTTCAAGCTTACCTCTCCTCCCCCTGGGACAATGTGCGAAATACCACTGAGTGTGTGCCTACTCCTGTGTCTGGAGTTCCCTAGGTTCTAATAGTGTACCTGCTCGTGGTACCTCTCAAAACACTCCCCTAGGCATAGGCCAGGCTGGTCAGGACATTTGGGACAATAAAAACTGGTGTCAGTCCTTCTTCTAGCACTGCTGCAGACACGACAACGTTTTCTTCGGATGCGTTGACCTGGGGTACTCGGAAGCTGATAGACGTAATGCCTTCCATGCAGTCGGCTAGTTGCATTTGGGGGGGGGCGCTGGCACCTCCTGGATACAGGAGGTCCAGAACGATCTGTTCCTGAAATTGAAGGAAAGATCCAGTTCTCCCAGCCTTATTGTAGAGAACAAAGCTGTTGTAAACTGCCAATTGAATCCGATAAAAAGACACTTTCTTATACCAGCGTCTTGTTTTCCGGGAAATTAAATAGGGCGCTAATCTCTGGTCATTGAAGTCCACCCCTCCCATGTTGACATTATATTCGTGGATGACAAGGGGCTTTTCAATGACCTCAGTTGCCCGTTGAATTTGGACTGTCGTATCTGTGTGAATGGTGGACAGAAAGTAAACGTCCCTCTTGTCCCTCCATTTCACCGCGAGCAGGTCGTCAGTACGCAAGGCGGCCCTCTGCCCCCGTTCAAGTCTGGTGGTAACGAGCCGTTGGGGGAAGCCCTGGCTACTAGGCCGCGCAGTGCCACAGCATCGGATTCCTTCTAACTTTAAGTGCTGATAGAGGGCCACACTTGTGTAATAGTTGTCCACATAAAGATGGTACCCCTTCTGGAACAAGGGTGACACCAAGTCCCACACAACCTTTCCACTGCTCCCCAGGTAGTCAGGGCACCCGACCGGCTCCAATTTTGAGTCTTTTCCCTCATAGACCCTAAAACGACATGTATAGCCTGTGGCCCTTTCACAGAGCTTATACAGTTTCACCCCATACCGGGCGCGCTTGCTTGGGATGTACTGTTTGATGCCAAGGCGCCCGGTAAAGCGTAAGAGGGACTCGTCTACGCAGATGTTCTGTTCAGGGGTATAAGCATCTGCAAATGTTGAGGACAGGTGGTCTATGAGGGGTCGAATTTTTTGGAGCCGGTCATAAGCAGGGTGGTCCTTTTTATGACTGGTTTTGTCGTCATTGAAGTGCAGGAAGCGCAGGATGGACTCAAATCGTGTCCTGGACATGGCAGCAGGATACAAGGGAACATGATGTACTGGGTTCGTAGACCAATATGACCGCAATACGTTCTGTTTCATCAGTCCCAAGTGAAGGATAAGGGCCAAAAAGATTTTAAGTTCGGAAACTTGGACTGGTTTACACCGGAAAGGCTGGGCATAGCTGCTATCCGGGTTCTCGGTGATGAATTGTGTGGCTTTACGGTTGGTCTCAACCACAATTAAGTCCAAGAGAACCTGGGTGATGAACAGCTGCAAAAAGTCTAGGGCCGTTCCTAGATGAGCTGTCGCCACCTGGACTCCACACTGGGCGGTGAAAGGGGGCACTACGGGTGCGGCAGAATCAGGGGATTGCCAATCTAGATTTGCCAGCACCTCTGGGAGTCTATGGGTACTACGGGCCCGTCTTCTTCTTGGTGGCTGCGACGGGGGTACTACTGCACTTGCCACCGTACCAGTTTCAACTTCCATGCTGACGCTCACCACTTCACCAGGGTCTACGGAAGTACAGGTACTAATTCCAGGATATGCTGCGCTGCTGGTGCCTGCCTCACCAAGAAAACTCTAATCAGTGCTAGCACCACCCTGCTGCCCTTGAGGCGGATCCTGCGATACCTGCGGTCTAACGACATGGGGTCTGGTACGCCCGGCTCTAGCCGGGACCAAAACCTCGTCATCACTTTCGGTCAGAGAACCACTGCTTTCCACAGGTTGAAATTTGGACCCGGATGATTCGTCGGCTGAGTCTTCCCAAACGCTCTCATCCGACTGGTCCATGTACCTGTATACCTCCTCATCGGAAATCCCCCTTCTTGCCATTGTGGACTGCTAAATTTATGGGGTTTTCCTCCGAGACTACCCAGAAAAAAAGAGCACCTACCTAGCAAAAGGGAGTATTTGAGAGGTAGAAAGCTGTGGTCACTGAGTTTTGATTAAAAAAAAATCAAAACTGATCTTTAAAAGAGAGAGGCAGGCACTCAGTACAAACTGCAGATGGAATAAATTCTGCTGAATGGCAGTGTAAAAAAGCTTCAGCAGGAGCTACGTGATCACGACAAAAAAAGTTCATGCATTGTGACAACTTCATGCAAAAAAAGAGCAAAAGGTGTCTGGCACTGTAGCTTTAATGCGTCACAGCAAGTGTACAATCATTGTAACATGAAACACAAGGACGAAGTCCGTGGAAAAGGTGGTACTTATCGTGCTCTGCTGAAGGTGGGGAGGCAGCTGTGGGCGCCAGTGGGTGCACGGCCTTACAGCCGTTTCGCAATGGGTTGAGCCTTGCTTCTTCGGAGGCTAATCGTGCACAATGTGCTGGATGGAAGCGGCCATTAAATCACCTTCTTCCGTGTAGGGACCCGCCTACCTGTAGGAAATGACGTGGGGCTCGGCCATAGGGTGGTACAGATGTGTCATCGTGAGCGGCGCTAATGCGTCACTACGTTACGAGGACGCAGATGCGTCACTGCGTATAGATGACGCGTATGTATGGAGCTTCAAAGTATTGCGATGGCAACCTAAACCGCCCCTGGGCCGCAAAACCAGGCGACCAATAGGGGGGCGGGTGCGTAAACACGCATCTCGGCTGCCAGGCGACAGGTAGTAAACAAAACTCTGCTCTATCCACGCAAGGGGTAGGATGTATTATCCATATCTCTGGGCTTATTAGCTAAGCGTGGAGAAACATGTAGCACCCATTCATGCCACATGCTTAAAGCATGTATGGGTAGTCCCATGCCAAAGGGTATACAGGAGGGGAGAAACAGGGAAGGGAAAGGGGGGTGGGAAAGGTGTGGGTGAGGAGAGTGGGGAGGAGGGCAGTGAGGCGGGGCACAAGCCCTAGATTCGGAGGCCCCTAAGAGGTGGGAAGAGATTGTGGTACGAAAAAGCCACTCCATTACAGGTAGACACCTGAGAAGGTGTGCAAACACCCATTCACCACACAGACCGACTAATATCGTGTTATCAACTATTGCAAGGATTGAAAAAAGTCAGATTTAAAGATTAAATATATTAAAACGGTCAAATGTGTGGCGAATATGGGAACAGCAAGGGGGAAGAAAGAAATAGGTACCAAAGGACGACAAGAAGAGCCATCATGCAGAGGAAAGATTTTAGGGATCAAGGAAACAGGCTAGATCCACGTGATCATTCAAACCAAGAGGGCCCATAGCGTCCGTCCTGAGAATCCACTTAGATTCAAGCTTAAGGAGCAGTTTTTTCCTATTACCACCTCTGCGTGGGAGAATACAACGATCCACGCAGGCAAAGGACAAGAGGTTTGGGTCAGAGCTGTGGGCAACAGTCATGTGCTCCACCACCCTGGGGCAACCCTTGCCCTTGGGTAGTAAATAGACATACTCCAAAATTCTGTCCTTAACCATTCTGGTAGTCTTGCCGACAGGGGCGTCTAAAAGACGCCAAGTCAGTTCACACAGCGGCAGCACGGAGCAGCAGGCAGGGCTACGGTAAGATGGCCGCCCGAAGCCCTGTTCTGCAGACTCGAAAAGTCTGCAGTGCATGGCTTCGGGCGGCCATTTTCCCGTAGCCCTGCTCTCAGCATGCAGGCAGGAAGTCTCGTGACGTCGGGTAGGAAGAGGATCGTGGGCGCGCGGGCGCTGCGCGCCACAAGGAGGTCGGGACAGGAGGTCGGGAAAGAAGGTCTTCTGGCTGTAGGTGAGTAAATGGGTTTTTCTTTTCTTTTTCAGGTGGTGCTGATTGTGCATATTGGGGTCATTTCTGCTACGGATTTTGCATATTGGGGTCATTTCTGCTACGGATTGTGCATATTGGGGTCATTTCTGCTACGGATTGTGCATATTGGGGTCATTTCTGCTACGGATTGTGCATATTGGGGTCATTTCTGCTACGGATTGTGCATATTGGGGTCATTTCTGCTACGGATTGTGCATATTGGGGTCATTTCTGCTACGGATTGTGCATATTGGGGTCATATCTGCTACGGATTGTGCATATTGGGGTCATTTCTGCTACGGATTGTGCATATTGGGGTCATTTCTGCTACGGATTGTGCATATTGGGGTCATATCTGCTACCGATTGTGCATATTGGGGTCATATCTGCTACCGATTGTGCATATTGGGGTCATATCTGCTACCGATTGTGCATATTGGGGTCATATCTGCTACCGATTGTGCATATTGGGGTCATATCTGCTACCGATTGTGCATATTGGGGCCATATCTGCTACCGATTGTGCATATTGGGGCCATATCTGCTACCGGTTGTGCATATTGGGGCCATATCTGCTACCGATTGTGCATATTGGGGCCATATCTGCTACCGATTGTGCATATTGGGGTTATTGAACATGTTTTTTGTTCAAATCTGCTCACATTACGTGTATTTTCTTGAGAAAACCTGCACAATTATGTGAATTTTCTGGGGAAAGGGTCACCAAAACTTGGGCCCTCTGTCTTTGCGTTGCACTTTTAAAGGGAACCCGAGGTGAGAATAATATTGAGGCTGCCATATTTATCTCCTTTTAAGTAATACCAGTTGCCTGGCTCCCGTGTTGGTCCTCTGCCTCTAATTCTTTTAACCATAGACCCTGAACAAGCATGCAGCAGGTCAGGGGTTTCTGACAATATTGTCAGAACTGACAAGATTAGCTGCATGCTTGTTTCTGGTGTAATTCAGTTCACTACTACAGCCAAATAGATCAGCAGGGCTGCCAGGCAACTAGAATTGTTTAAAAGGAAATAAATATGGCAGCCACCATATCACTCTCACCCTGGGTTCACGTTAAATTACAGTTAGCCCCGCCCCCATCCGGTCATGACCACGCCCATTTTTTCGCCGCACCGCGCTTCGCGCACCGCAGGTTGTAGCCACACCCATTTTTTGCCGCAGTGTGGTCAGCTCCTCCGGAAATTAGTCCAGAACCTGCATAGCACCCCCTAAAAAAAATTCCTGCAGCCGCCACTGCTTGCCGACGTAGAAACGCCGGCAAGGGCACCATAAGGCATAGACCACATAATTTGTCCTGCAAGTAGCAAAGAAAGGGATCTTGTCTTGTATCGGACCCAGCTGGTAGGACTTGCCAGTCTTCATGTGTCTGCATGCCTTGCATGCCCCACATCGATGATTACCTGCTGTGGCCACATTATCAAGCCATGTATGGCGTGGATTCTCGCGGAAGTCGCCATGGACTAAAAAGGTCACCAATAGTAGGTGCTCTCTTGAAGGCAACCAAAGGTTTGGATGGTAAGCACTCCTTAAGGATCGGGTCCTGAAGTAAGATAGGCCAGTTTTTAGTAACTACTTTTTTAATTACTTTCTCCATCGGAGAAAAGTCAAAGGTGAAAACCCCTGAACCTTTTCTCAAATGGCTGAAATTGGGTGCTTTCCTTCTGATTAAATCAGATCTATCTTTTTTCAAGGCCTCTTTGGCAAGCTCAAGCTCATTCGCATCATAGCCTCTTGAGCGCAAGCGTGATTTAAGCTCCGTGGCCTGTTCTACGAAGTCTTCCAAATTGGCGTTATTCCTGCGTAACCGCAGGAATTGGCCATATGGGAGAGACCTCGTGACATGGCGGGGGTGGTAGCTTTCAGAGTGTAAGATAGTATTAGAGGCTGTCGATTTCCGATAGCCCTTAGTTACAACAGTACCTTCTTTGATCATTAATTCAAGATCTAAAAAATACACTTTGTCTGGTGAGTATTCCATCGTGAACAACATGTTCACGTCGTTGGTATTCAAATAATCTAGAAAACTAGACAAGGATATAACATCACCCGACCAGAAGGCCTAGACATCATCCATATACCTGGACCACATCCTCAGATGAGATCTGAAAGGGTTGTCCACGGCGTGGATAAATCTCTCCTCTCAGGCCCCGAGAAAGAGATTAGCATAAGTACAAGCGACTGGAGTCCCCATTGCGGTGCCGGAGACCTGCTGGTACCAAGCGTCACCAAACAAAAACGCATTGTGAGTTAGAATAAAAGCCAAGCAGTCACATATATATTCATTAAAGAGGGAATCCTTGTCACCTCTGTCAAGGTACATCCTGACAGCTTTAAGGCCCTCTAAATGAGGAATTCTGCTATACAGGCTTGTGACATCAATGGTAACCAACAGGTCCCCACCGCACCACGGGGTGGACTCCAGACCCTCTAAAACGTCAAGGGTGTCGCTAAGGTGGGAAGGGACGTGGGATAAGAGAGGTCTGAGGATGTGGTCCAGGTACCTAGAGAGTCTCTCCGTGACCGACCCCAGGCCCGACACAATAGGTCGGCCCGGTGGGTCGGTCAGGGATTTATGGATCTTAGGTAGATGGTACCAAACCGGTTTGACCGGTAAATCAGGTAGCAAATCCTTGGCCAACCTAGGAGTAAGAAGGCCCAACTCTACCCCCTGTCGCAACAGGGATCTTAAAGCGGATACGTATCCTACAGTAGGATCACTTTTTAAAGGTCTGTAGGTGGAAGCATCAGAAAGTTGTCGCAGTGCCTCTTGTTTATAGGCTGCAGTGGTCAATATGACCACTGCGCCCCCTTTGTCTGCTTTCCTGATCGTTAGGTCAGGACGGTTTTTCAGACAATTTAAGGCTCTAAGTTCCGTGTGGGTGAGGTTAGGTTGCGACCTGGGGTACAATAAGGCCTTCACTTCCCTGTCTACTTGTTGCTCAAAAATGTCAATAGCAGACCCAGCTTGTGTGGGAAAGGGCATAGTAGACCTACAGGGTTAAAACTTTCTAGAGTCATGTAGCGGCACCTCAGCCGGGACTGACTCATTAAGCAACTCGTTCAGAGTTGAGATAATTTCCAAGTCCCTGTCATTCCAGCTTTTCGACACGCTGAAACCCAGGGCTCCTATTGTTGGCTTTCCTGCCGATTGAATATTACTATCTGCATTAGGGTCTTCCAGTCTCTTTTTCTCAAAGTGATGTCTAATGTTCAGCTTCCTAACTCCTCTGTATAGATCTGCTTTAAAGTTGGGGTAGTCAAATTGTGTAGACAGAGAATAGTTCAAGCCTTTATTCAAAAGATCCTCCACTCCTTCTGGTAATAACTCGGAGGTCAGGTTGACCAAGTTTGTTTTATTGTTGGTGGGCATTGTTACTGCCTCTTCTTGCTCCTTCTTTTTTTGTCCTCCCAAGAGACCTGCTTTCCCTCTGCTTTTTCCTCTTCCTCGCCGGATTTGTTTTCTAAAGGGACCTGTCGTTCTTCGGTCGGGGATTTTTTGGAGTGTTGTGATTTCATTGGTTTTTGAGGCTTGCGTGGTTTTTGTCTTGGCGTCTTATTAGGAAGGTCCTCTCCACTGGACTCAGATTCAGTTGTCCAATAGCCCTTAGGTTTTCTAGGAGGACGGGGTTTTCCCCTCGGCCCTGGATTAACAAATGTTCCCCAGGTAAAGATTCTGCCGAATTTGTAGTCCTCTCTGTCACGCAGGTACTTCTTCAACTTACGCCCTTTAATATTATCTTGCAAAGGTACTAATTTTTTATCAATCTTATCAAGTGTGGATTTATATGAACTTTCAGATACTAATTTCTTGTACTCCAGCTTGCTCTCAGATATGGCAGATGTGATCAGGCCCAGCTCCACTTTGCTCCTATCGAGTACTATATTCTGCAAACGTGCGGAGTGTTCCAAAAACTCCTGTTTCCAGAAATTTGGGATCCTCTCTGTACTCAGAAGGCTCCTGATATCTCCTAAAGCCTCTGGCCACTAGATCCTCTCCCTTATACTTCTCAAGGGTGGTAACCGTCCAAAAAAACTCCCACCTCTCTCTCACAGAGCCTCTCTAGGTTTTGCTCCAGCACCTTGGCGCCCACAGTAGAGTTAGAACAATTAGGACCACTGGTGTAAGCAAAAAAGCCAGAAAGGTCCGACCTCCCCGCGGTGATGTTATCACCTTGCACTTTTTCAGCCTCATCTGCTGAATCTAACTCCTCTGGAGAAAGATTTTCGTCTATATTAGACATAACTGGTGCTCAATACCAAGGGAAACAACAATTCAATAGGCAAATTTCAAAAGAGAGAGGCAGGCACTCAGTACAAACTGCAGATGGAATAAATTCCGCTGAATGGCAGTGTAAAAAAGCTTCAGCAGGAGCTACCTGCTCACGACAAAAAAAGTTAATGCATTGTGACAACTTCATGCAAAAAAAGAGCAAAAGGTGTCTGGCACTGTAGCTTTAATGCGTCACAGCAAGTGTACAATCATTGTAACATGAAACACAAGGACGAAGTCCGTGGAAAAGGTGGTACTTATCGTGCTCTGCTGAAGGTGGGGAGGCAGCTGTGGGCGCCAGTGGGTGCACGGCCTTACAGCCGTTTCGCAACTGATCTTTACAGTGCCACAGCTAGTGTACAGTGTTTTTGCAGTGATCAGAACAAAAAATCTGTCACTACAGTGGGGCGGCTGAACGCAAGTGCGGGCGAACGATCAGGCATGATCGGGTAAACACTGCGTTTTTAGTGGAGCCTACACTAAGGTGACCCTAATGTACTGCTATAGATCTGTCTGCAATCAGGAATGATCACTAGATACTATATAGTACCAATGCTGATTAGCGACAGTGATGGCGCTAATCGGTCAATGCGGTGCAGTGGGCTGGGCCCTAACTGACCCTAACAAAGGGGCCTAGCTAACTGGCCTAACTGCTAACACTAGTGATACTGAAAAAGTGTCAGTTTTCACTGATCACTGTTTTTAGATCACTAGGATTGTAACAGGGGGATGATCTGGGGTGGGGGGTTTGGGGGTGGTGGCGAGTGGGGTCTCAGAGGCAATCAATCACTGGACAATCAAAGCCGATCACGGGACAATCAAATACAATAACAGCACAATCAAATCTTATGCACTCGGAAGGTGATGGGGGGTGGTGGTGGGGGGGGAGGTGGTGGGGGGGAGGCAAACAATCACGGGACAATCAAAGCCGATCACGGGACAATCAAATACAATTACAGCACAATCGAATCCAATCACTGGACAATCAAAGCCGATCACGGGACAATCAAATACAATAACAGCACAATCAAATCTTATGCACTCGGAAGGTGGTGGGGGGGGAGGCAAACAATCACGGGACAATCAAAGCCGATCACGGGACAATCAAATACAATTGCATTACAATCGAATACAATTGCAGCGCAATCAAATACAATCACAGCACAGTCAAATACAATGCACTTGGAAGGTGATTAGGGGAGGTCTGAGGGTGATTTGAGGGGGTGGGGGGTTGATCAGGAGCCCCCACGGAGCAGACTGAGTCCTGATTTGATGAGAGGCAGTCACAGGGGGTTACTGATCGAAGATCAGTTAGTGATTGCTGGGGAGGACAGATGTAAACAATGCGCAGGGGATGTAATCAGGAGGGGGGTATGAGCGCAGTCGAGGGTCTGGGCAGGTGATCGGTTGCCCCCGCGATGCAGTTAGGGTCTGCTGATGGGTGGGGGTGCTGAGGGGTGATGGACAGGTGATAGACAGGTGATCAGAGGGGGATCAGGGGGTAAGCTAGCTGTATACAGATGTATACAGGGGGGTAGTCTGGGATGGGGTCTGGGGGTGATCTAAAGGTAAGGGGGGGGGATCAGGGGTGATTAGGAGGCATTAGGGACCTAATCTAGGGGATAGCGTCAATAGTTAGCGACAGGTGGGGGGGGGGAGAGTTAGAAGGGTGCAAGGGTGCTGGGAGGGGTCTGCTGGGGTGGTAGATCAGGGGGGCTGTATGAAAAAAAAAAAGTGTGGTGTATACTCACTACTGCTTCCTCCTCGCTGGTGGTCTCTGGAACAATGAGACCACGAGGCGAGGAGGAAGCATGTATAAAGCACTTTGTTTACCTAACAAAGTGCTTTATACACTGTAATGGGGCGAATTTCTGTATTCCTCCGCCCGCCGGCGCTGCTAATTGGCCGGCGGGCTGGAGGCTAAATGCCCGGCCATCGATCCCCGGCGGAGGATCGCGTCACGGATGACGCGATCGCTCCGCCCATGCCCGTAAAAGGACCGCCGCCTCTGTGCGTACGGCGGTCCTTAGGGCTTCCACTTTCCGACCGCCCCTGTGCAGTGGGCGGCCGTTAAGTGGTTAAAATGCATATTAAATAAAAACAATTTTTTGCAAAACATACCACCCAAAGAAAGCCTGGTTGTGCAAATGGAGTAGACAACAGGTAGAAATTATAGGCAATTACAAGACATCCCCAATGAAGGAGTGGTTCTGCAGGTGGTGACTAGTGATGGCTCGAACCTCTGATTTTGGGTTCGCGAACCTCGAACGCAAACTTCCGCTAAAGTTCGTGTTCGCATGAACCATGCGAACCGCAATAGACTTCAATGGGCAGGCAAACTTTGAAAAATGCAAACACCGATTCTGGCCAGAAAAGTGATGGAAACGATGTTTCAAGGGGTCTAACACCTGGAGGGGGTCAGTGACTACAAGAGGAACAAAAACAATTCAAAAAGACCTTATAGTTTTTGAGAAAATCGATTTTTTTAAATTCTTTCTGACCGTAGGAAAATTAAACGCCCGCCGACTTTAGCGGTTAATAGCAAAGTCCCCTTAAAAGCTATAAACACCAAATTTGCTGGGAATGTTAGGAAGAACAGTGGGAACAAGCGGAAAAAAAAGACCTTATACTTTTTGAGAAAATTGTTTTTAAAGTTTCAAAGGAAAAAGAGCCGATTGATTCGATTCAATTCATTAAAAAGAACCGGATCATTCATGAACTGGATAGTATAGCTTAGAATGCGTCCTGTGCAGGACGCATAGCTGTCGGCTCCCGCTGTCTCTCCCCACCTGCCTTCACCTGTCAACCCTCACCTAGGCTGGCACCATGGCGTGAGAACTTTTTTTAAAAAGGTACAGGTAAGTATTTCTGGTTAATTAAGAACATTAAAGGACTTTTTTCGTCGTTGTGTTTTTATTTCATTTAACCCTTTGTGGAAAATGGGTAAGGGGTACTTTATACCCCTATACTCATTTCTCCTGGGAGGGGGGTGGGCATCTGGGGTCCCCTTCTTAAAGTGGACTCCCAGATGCCACCATGAACCCTCCCAGGGAATCGTCGCCCCACCTCCTCCTGGGACACCGGAGGTTGGGAAGAGCCCCAAGCCATGGACAAGGGCTCGAGGGGGAGAGGGGAAGGTTTGGCTGCCCTTCTCTCCCGGAGCCCCCCCATACCATGGACCATGCAGGCTGGTATAGCTCAGGGTGCGAAACCCCATACGGCCGGGGCTCCGCATTCTGGCTATCTCAGCCTGCATGGGGGACAAGGGGTACAGAGAGCTCAAGAGGGGGGGACCCCACGTCATTTTTTTTTCAGATTTCCCACACTCAGCACATAAAAATAAAAATTGTAGGGACTGAGCGGCCCCAAATTTTTCAGGCTTTGTACGGAGTTTAATGGGGCTCAGGGCTGGGGAGTTTCGGGCCCTTACCGTTCGGCAGAAACGTGCGCTTTTGTACCCTCAAAACCTAAGTCCCAATGAAAGCCTATGGGGGATTTTAGCACTTTTGCACCCCCATAACTCTGGTTTGCAGAAATGTAGGGAACCCAAAATTGGAGTGCAAGTAAAACAATATGCCTTCTACCTGCATGCCAAATGTCGTGAGCTTCAGACTTTGCTAACGGCCATGGCGGCGATTTATGTTCATCACCTGCACCATTGCCAAAAAAAAAAAAACAAGCTTTTGTGACCCTAGGCTATGACCTCTTTGGCCTAGGGGCCCCAAACTCGCCAGTCCTGAGTCCCCCTAAAAGTCCCTACAATGCTAGAAAATTTGCCACTGCTGAGCCATCGTCCTTTGAAGAGATTTGAGGTTTTTAACAGTGAAATAGGAAGCCCAATACAAGCCAGTGGCAAAATTTAGCATTTTTGCACCCCCATAACTCTGGTTGGTTATCACCCGCCGACTTTAGCAGTTAATAGCAAAGGCCCCTTACAGGCTAGCAACACCAAATCTGCAGGATATGTTAAAAGATAGCAGGAAACAATATTTAAAAATTGTTTTTTTATGTGCTGGGTGTGAGTGTGGGAAATCTGGAAAAAAAAAAGACGTTGGGCCCCCCTCCCGTGCTCTCTGTAACCACATGTCCCCCATGCAGGCTGGGATATAGAATGTGGAGCCCTGGCCGTGTGGGGCTTTGCACCCTGTGCTTTACCAGCCCGCATGGTCCATGGTATAGGGGGGCCCCGGGGGAGAGGGGCCAGCCTTCCCCTCTCCCCCCGAGCCCTTGTCCAATCCATGGACAAGGGGCTCTTCCCCACCTCCAGTGCTCCAGGAGGAGGTGGGGGCAACGACTCCCTGGGGGGGGGGTTCATGGTGGCATCTGGGAGTCCCCTTTAAGAAGGGGACCCCAGATGCCCACCCCCTCCCAGGAGAAATGAGTATATGGTGAGTATAGGGATGCAAAGTACCCCTTACCCATTTCCACAAAGGGTTAAATGAAATAAAAACACGACAACGAAAAAAGTCCTTTAATGTTCTTAATTAACCAGAAATACTTACCTGTACCTTTAAAAAAAAAAAAAAGTTCCCACGCCAATATCCTCGGAAATATCCCACGGCGACAGTATCCTCTAATCTTGTGATCTTCAATTAAATTCAAAGTTGATTGAAGATCTCCGCCACCCCCCACATAGCAGAGAATGCGTTGCATAGGACGCATAGCTGCCAGCTCCCGTTGTCCTCCCCACATCCTCACCTCTCACCCTCACCTAGTATGGCACCAGGTAGGGAGAGACAGCGGGAGCTGGCAGCTATGCGTCCGCTTAGGACGCATTCTAAGCTATACTAACCGGCACATGAATGATCCAGTTCTTTTTAATGAATCAAATGAATCGGCTCTGTAACTTTTTTCCTTTGAAACTTTAAAATCTATTTTCTCAAAAAGTGTAAGGCTTTTTTGTTAAAAAAAAATTTCCTCTTGTTCCCACTGTTGTTCCATTCACAGCAAATTTGGTGTTTCTAGCTTTTAAGGGGGCTTTGCTATTAACCACTAAAGTCGGCGGGCGTTTAAAGTTTTTGAGAAAATCTATTTTAACCACTTCACCACTGAGGGGTTTTACCCCCTGACCACCAGAGCAATTTTCACCTTTCAGCGCTCCTTCCATTCATTCGTCTATAACTTTATCATTACTTATCGCAATGAAATGAACTATATCTTGTTTTTTCCGCCACCAATTAGGCTTTCTTTAGGTGGGACATTATGCCAAGAATTATTTTTTTCTAAATGTGTTTTAATGGGAAAATAGGAAAAATGTGGGGAAAAAAAAAATTATTTTTCAGTTTTCGGCCATTATAGTTTTTAAATAATGCATGCTACTGTAATTAAAACCCATGAAATTTATGTGCCCTTTTGTCCCGGTTATAAAACCGTTTAAATTATGTCCCTATCACAATGTTTGGCGCCAATATTTCATTTGGAAATAAAGGTGCATTTTTTTCAGTTTTGCGTCCATCCCTAATTACAAGCCCATAGTTTATAAAGTAACAGTGTTATACCCTCTTGACTTAAATATTTAAAAAGTTCAGTCCCTAAGGTAACTAATTATGTATTTTTTTTAATTGTAAATTTTTGAATTTTTTTTTTTAATTACAAAAAAAAAAAAATGGGGAGTGTGGGAGGTAATGAGTTAATTTTTTGTGTAAAAGTCATTTATTTGTATGTGAAAAATGTGTAGGGTGTAGTTTACTATTTGGCCACAAGATGGCCACAGTAACTTTTTGCTTTATTGCGACCTCCAAGCCTCCTTCCGGAAGCTTGGAGGAAGAATAAGGAGGCTGGACACGTGAGTTTCTTCTCACAATGATCGCGCTGCCCATAGGAGAGCAGCGGGTCATTGTGGGGCTTAGATCAACGAACGGGAATGGATTTTCCCGTTCATTGATCTCCGGGCGAGCGGGCGGCGGCGGTTTTACTAGCGGCGGGCGGCGTGTTTACGAGCGGGAGCGCGGACAGCGTCGGGAACGCGGAAAGTACGTGTTTCTCCGTCCCTGGTTTTTAAAGGATGGAAAAAGGGGCGGAGAAATACGTACGCGCGGGGGTAAAGTGGTTAAAATTAAAGAGAATCTGTATTTTTAAAATCGCACAAAAGTAAACATACCAGTGCGTTAGGGGACATCTCCTATTACCCTCTGTCACAATTTCGCCGCTCCTCGCCGCATTAAAAGTGGTTAAAAACAGTTTTAAAAAGTTTGTTTATAAACAAACAAAATGGCCACCAAAACAGGAAGTAGGTTGATGTACTGTATGTCCACACATAGAAAATACATCCATACACAAGCAGGCTGTATACAGCCTTCCTTTTGAATCTCAAGAGATCATTTGTGTGTTTTTCTCCCTGCAGTTCTCATGCACTGACGTTTCAGGCGGCTCTTTTTTTCTCCTGCAAACATCTTTGCCCTTGTCTGTAATTCTTCAGTATGTGAAAGCCCAGCCAGCTCAGAGGACGATTTATCCAGCTTGTAAAAGATAAGAGAGAAGAGAGAAGCTGCTCTAATCTAAATAATACACAGGCAGTGTGCATAGAGGGGCCTGGAAGGGGGAATTCATAGCAGAACCACAACACTGAAGAACTTGGCAGCCTTCCAGACACAGGCTGACAAGTCTGACAAGGGAAAGATGCATTGATTTATTACAGAGACTGTGATAGCAGAAAGTGCTGCAGTAAGCCAGAACACATTAGAATAGCTTTTGGAACTTGTAGGATGATAAAAAACAGGATGCAATTTTTGTTACGGAGTCTCTTTAAGGTCCTTTTGAAAAAAATGTTTTTCCTCTTGTAGTCACTGTCCCCCTCTACATACCCTGCAAATTTGGTGTTTCTACTATGTAAGCGGACTTTGCTGTTAAGCGCTAAATTCGGCGGGCAATAAAGTCTATGGGAAAAATGCGGTTCGTGGCGAACGTGAACCACTGAGATTCGCGTGAACAAGTTCGCCAGCGAACCGTTTGGGCCATCTCTAGTGGTGACCACAGACCACTTCTCAGTTCCTATGCTTTCTGGCTGTTGTTTTGGTCACTTTTGAATGCTGGCGGTGCTTTCCCCCTAGTGGTAGCATGAGGCGGAGTCTAAAACACCCACAAGTGGCTCAGGTAGTGCTGCTTATCCAGGACGGCACATCACTGCGAGCAGTAGCAAGGTGATTTGCTGTGTCTGTCAGCGTAGTGTCCAGAGCATGGAGGCGCTACCAGGAGAGACAGGCTAGTACATCAGGAGACATGGAGGAGGCTGTAGGAGGGCAACAACCCAGCAGCAGGACTGCTACCTCCACTTTAGTGCAAGGAGGAACAGAAGCACTGCCGGAGCCTTGCAAAATGACGTCCAGTGGGCCACAAATGTTCATGTGTCTGCTTGAACGGTCAGAAACTGACTCCATGAGGGTGGTCCACAGGTGAGGGTTGTGCTTACAGCACAGCCCAACACTGTGAAGGACGTTTGGCATTTGCTAGAGAAAACTCAAAATTGGCAAATTCGCCACTGGGGCCCTGTGCTCTTCAGATAAAAGCAGGTTCACACTGAGCACATGTGAGTCTGGAGACGCAGTGAAGAACGTTCTGCTTCCTGCAACATCCTCTAGTATGACCCGTTTAGCAGTGGGTCAGTGATGGTGTGGGGTGGCATTTCTTTGGGGGGCTGCACAGCCCTCCATGTGCTCGCCAGAGGTAGCCTGACTGCCATTAGGTACTGAGATGAGATGCTCAGACCCCTTGTGAGACCATATGCTGGTGCAGTTGGCCCTGGGTTCTTCCTAATGCAAAACAATGCTAGACCTCATGTGGCTGGAGTGTCAGCAGTTCCTGCAAGACGAAGGCATTGATGCTATAGACTGGCCCTCCCGTTCCCCAGACCTGAATCCAATTGAGCACATCTGGGACATCGTGTCTGGCTCCATCCACTAATGCCATGTTGCACCACAGACTGTCTAGGAGTTGGTGGATACTTTAGTCCAGATCTGGGAGGAGATCCCTCAGGAGACAATCTGCCACCTCATCAGGAGCATGCACTGTGGTTGTTTTCTTCCACTTTAAAGCAGAACTGAATACTAAATAAAAACAGTGTTTCACTTACCTGGGGCTTCTGCCAGCCCCTTGCAGCCATCCTGTCCCGCGCCGATCCTCCACAATCTTACGCTCTCCCGCCGCCACATAGTTTCGTTACAGTTGACTTGTAAGTCGATGGTGCTTGCACGCCCCAAGCCACACGTATCTTTCTTTGCTTTCCTGCCCGCAATAGCATCCTGCGCAAAATATTTCTTGAAGGAACTCTGTTCAAGCTTGATTAGGTTATTATTTGACACCTGCCTCTACATTGGTTGTATAGTACCTATTTTCATGGTATGTTCTGCCCGTCACACCTTGCTGAGAGTGAGGTTGGGGGGGGGAGTTGGAGTTAAAGAAATACAGGGAACGCTGTTTGAGGTGAGGGTGGGCATTTGGGGGAGCCCCGCCCCACCTAAACTGTGCTTGTGTGAGGTCTAGGTGGCCCTATAGCTTTCCATGCGCCCGGCACCACCTTTCCCTGGTCCAAGTACCCCAAAAACCCATCACCCTCCCCATCAAGATTATATTTCACATGTAAAAAGCTAATGAAAAGTTAATGTACCACTTTATAAATCTTAGCAAGTTAATTTCTTGGTAAGTGCTTAAAGCGGATCCGAGATGAAAAACTAAATATAACAAGTGACTTGTCTATATATCTTATCTAAAGTTTAGATA
>NC_090646.1:325339145-325341645 GCF_040937935.1 Hyperolius riggenbachi | reverse complement strand
AACAGTCATTTTGAGACATTTGGTTTCCAGACTACTCACAGTTTTAGGCCCGTAAAATGCCAGGGCGGTATAGGAACCCCACAAGTGACCCCATTTTAGAAAAAAGACACCCCAAGGTATTCTGTTAGGTGTATGACGAGTTCATAGATTTTATTTTTTGTCAAGTTAGCAGAAATTGATTTTTATTGTTTTGTTTTCACAAAGTGTCATTTTTCACTAACTTGTGACAAAAAATAAAATCTTCTATGAACTCGCCATACACCTAACGGAATACCTTGGGGTGTCTTCTTTCTAAAATGGGGTCACTTGTGGGGTTCCTATACTGCCCTTGCATTTTAGGGGCCCTAAACCGTGAGGAGTAGTCTAGAAAACAAATGCCTCAAAATGACCTGTGAATAGGACGTTGGGCCCCTTAGCGCACCTAGGCTGCAAAAAAGTGTCACACATGTGGTATCGCCGTACTCAGGAGAAGTAGTATAATGTGTTTTGGGGTGTATTTTTACACATACCCATGCTGGGTGGGAGAAATCTCTCTGTAAATGGACAATTGTGTGTAAAAAAAAATCAAACAATTGTCATTTACAGAGATATTTCTCCCACCCAGCATGGGTATGTGTAAAAATACACCACAAAACACATTATACTACTTCTCCTGAGTACGGCGGTACCACATGTGTGGCACTTTTTTACACCCTAAGTACGCTAAGAGGCCCAAAGTCCAATGAGTACCTTTAGGATTTCACAGGTCGTTTTGCGACATTTGGTTTCAAGACTACTCCTCACGGTTTAGGGCCCCTAAAATGCCAGGGCAGTATCGGAACCCCACAAATGACCCCATTCTAGAAAGAAGACACCCAAAGGTATTCCGTTAGGAGTATGGTGAGTTCATAGAAGATTTTATTTTTTTTGTCATAAGTTAGCCGAAAATGACACTTTGTGAAAAAAAACAATTAAAATCAATTTCCGCTAACTTGTGACAAAAAAATAAAAACTTCTATGAACTCACCATACTCCTAACGGAATACCTTGGGGTGTCTTCTTTCTAAAATGAGGTCATTAGTGGGGTTCCTATACTGCCCTGGCATTTTAGGGGCCCTAAACCGTGAGGAGTAGTCTTGAAACAAAAATGTCCTGTGAAATCCTAAAGGTACTCATTGGACTTTGGGCCCCTTAGCGCAGTTAGGGTGCAAAAAAGTGCCACACATGTGGTATCGCCGTACTCAGGAGAAGTAGTATAATGTGTTTTGGGGTGTATTTTTACACATACCCATGCTGAGTGGGAGAAATCTCTCTGTAAATGGACAATTGTGTGTAAAAAAAAAAAAAATACAAAATTGTCATTTACAGAGATATTTCTCCCACCCAGCATGGGTATGTGTAAAAATACACCCCAAAACACATTATACTACTTCTCCTGAGTACGGCAATACCACGTGTGGCACTTTTTTGCAGCCTAACTGCGCTAAGGGGTCTAAAGTCCAATGAGCACCTTTAGGCTTTACAGGGGTGCTTACAATTTAGCACCCCCCAAAATGTCAGGACAGTAAACACACCCCACAAATGACCCCATTTTGGAAAATAAACACTTCAAGGTATTCAGAGAGGGGCATGGTGAGTCTGTGGCAGATTTTATTTTTTTTTGGTCGCAAGTCAGAAGAAATAGAAACTTTTTTTTTTTTTTGTCACAAAGTGTCATTTTCCGCTTATTTGTGACAAAAAATATCTTCTATGAACTCACTATGCCTCTCAGTGAATACTTTGGGATGTCTTCTTTCCAAAATGGGGTCATTTGGGGGGTATTTATACTATCCTGGAATTCTAGCCCCTCATGAAACATGACAGGGGGTCAGAAAAGTCAGAGATGCTTGAAAATGGGAAAATTCACTTTTGGCACCATAGTTTGTAAACGCTATAACTTTTACCCAAACCAATAAATATACGCTGAATGTTTTTTTTTTTAATCAAAAACATGTTTGTCCACATTTTTCGCGCTGCATGTATACAGAAATTTTACTTTATTTGAAAACTGTCAGCACAGAAAGTTAAAAAAATCATTTTTTTGCCAAAATTCATGTCTTTTTTGCTGAATATAATAAAACGTAAAACTTGCAGTAGCAATCAAATAGCACCAAAAGAAAGCTTTATTAGTGACAAGAAAAGGAGCCAAAATTCATTTAGGTGGTAGGTTGTATGAGCGAGCAATACACCGTGAAAGCTGCAGTGGTCTGAATGGAAAAAAAGTGGCCGGTCCTTAAGGGGTTAAACACCGGTGATAACAATCATCAATGCTGGAGTATTATCAACAGTAGCAGGGGCAAACCCAGGATTTTCAAGGGGGGATTCCTGAAAGGTCTGTTTTGGCAAGCTGTGCACTACAGCGCATGCGTTTTCCTACAAAATACACACAATGGGCAGTGTTTCCCTACAAAATACACACAATGGAGTAGTATTTTGCCGAAATATATATAACCTGCCACCTAAACCCTAAATTAAAGTAACC
>NC_090646.1:325221645-325321645 GCF_040937935.1 Hyperolius riggenbachi | reverse complement strand
TTAAAACGATACCACATGTGCCACATTTAGTAACAAATTGGTGGTGCATTTGCCACAAATACAATGGACGTATATATTCGTCCTTTGTCATGAAGTGGTTAAAGGGAATTTGAAGTGAAAATAAAGTTATGAAATAATGAATTGTATGTGTAGTACAGCTAAGAAATAGAACATAAGTAGCAAAGATAGGAATCTCCTATTGTTTCCAGTACAGGAAGAGTTAAAAAAGTCAGTTATTCAAAAGTGCTTCTCTGAGCTGTCAAATCCAACTTGGACGGTAGACAGTGCATTTTTCTGAAGCACTTATACATCAAAGAAACAGTGAAAGACAACTTCAGATAAGGTTTTACTGCAGGGAAGTTCAAAGGGTCGTTAGCTCTGCTCTGTTTCATAGTTTAAAATACAGAGTGTGGTTTGTACACTGCAAATATTAGAGACTGATGCAATGTTATAAAAAAGCTATATAACTGAAAATAAAAATGAGACTCTCTACTTTGCTACTAATGTTCTATTAATTATCTGTACTACACATACAATTCATTATAGCATAAGGGTTTTTTTGTGTGTGTCAGTGTCACTTTGATTTGAATTTACGGTGTTACTATGGATCTTTAAGCAAAAAAGATGGCTGAGCGCATTCTTAGCTATAGATAGCCAAGGGATGCATCTTTATGACCTTGTTTTTATGATCTTGTTTGCAGTGGCTGGATAGTGTAATGGTTAAGGGCTCTGCCTCTGACACAGGAGACTTGGATTCGAATCTCGGCTCTGCCTGTTCACTAAGCCAGCACCTATTCAGTAGGAGACCTTGGGCAATACTCCCTAACACTGCTACTGCCTATAGACCGCGTCCTAGTGGCTGCAGCTCTGGCGCTTTGAGTCCGCCATGAGAAAAGCGCGTTATAAATGTTCTGTTTGTTGTTTGTTTGTTCCCAGAACTGTCGCACGAAGGATCATGTCCCATTTACTACAGGCCACCATTATGGTGCACGTGTATGCACCTTACAGCTGTATACTATATCAAAGAAAAGATTATTGTACAGTTGCCTCTGCATTCAACTGTTATAATATTGCTTTATTTTAAATTAACTACTTGGGTACACTGATATACTTATGTTCATGTTTGTTCTATATTTATCTTTCAGAAGTAAACAAGAAAGGCATTTCCCATAAGTCTGTTCTTGAAGGAAAGTTGACAGTAAAAAACAGTTCTTCTGTGCAGAACAGTGATTGTCAAGGAGAACAGTCAACAGGTAGGTGTAGGTGGTGATTTGATTAGTCTTCAGTTTTTAGTTCCAAACATTTATATTAAGTATTTTCCACAGCAATTTGAAAAAATATAACTTGTAAACCCACAGTATTAGATCATTTTACAGTGATGTGAAAAACTATTTGCCCCCTTCCTGATTTCCTATTCTTTTGCATGTTTGTCACACTTAAATGTTTCTGCTCATCCAAAACCGTTAACTATTAGTCAAAGATAACATAATTGAACACAAAATGCAGTTTTCACATCAATAATTTTTATTGGAATTTTTCAAAATTATAACAATACAGTTGACAAACAGGTAAAAAACTAACAGTAGCATAGCATACAAATGTCTTTGTGTACAAATACTGCAGAATTAGTCAATAATAATGTGCAGATACGAAGTTATATAGTTATATGAAAAATAAAAAATTAATGAAGATTGCAGCATATACATAAGAATGTTACAAACAGGATCCATATCAATAATATTCTATGGGCAGACATCTTGTTTAATGAACTTAAGAATAACTTTTAAGATAATATTTTAAAGTTTCCAGTTAGAAATGTTCGCATAAAACGCGTAGTTAATGCGTAGATTTTTATGGGTTGATTTCGTGTAAAATACGCTATAAGTGTTGAATTAGAGTATTATTTTGTGTATGAATGCGTATTTTAGATGCGTCTTGACGCGTACAAAAATACGCATAAACCGCGTATAACCATGCCTAGCATGCGTACAAACATGTTTTTCCATGCGTATATGCGTATTTTCTAAAAGCGTTTCAGTAGCGGTTGAGTAGCGGCAAAAAAACGCAATTACCGCTAAATAAACGCCCAAAAGCCGCAAAGCGCGTTTTTAACACGTTTTTTGTGCGTTTTTCGCTATTTTATGGAAAAATGTCACAAAAATTCCCAAAAACTCAAAAACAAGTAAATTTAATGTCTAATATAAAGGGAAAAGTATGAAATCCTGAAAGTTAAGAAAAATGATAAATTGAGAAAGTGGATATATATGGGACCATAAAATTAGTACAATGGTTAGGTATCGCTTAATCAGTCTCCATATCATTCTGTTTGTCTAACTGTTTAGCTACAGCAAACTATTTGTCAAATACTATTATTTGACATAAAAATCGCGTCTAAGTTAGAGAAAGTTGAAGTTAAGATAAAGGAAGTGTTTCCCATCGAGGATGTGTATGGCACCATGGTTGGTGTAGGTTGGCTTTGTGCAGGATTCTCTCAACCTGGGAAATGGGGGATAACCTCCTACTGAGATCCCAGGGAGAAAAGCCTTACTAAAATTACCATAATGTCTCAGATTACACATCTTCAACAGTTGGTGTCAATAATCTCTATACTAAACTTTAGACTTATTAATAATGTTCCAATTGTGTTATATTGTTGTTTAAACTATATATGTCTAAACTAACCTAATCTATTCTATCCTACACTACGTGCACACCTCATTGTCCAATAGTCCAATCCACTGTTTCCATACCTATAATTATGTCCTCAGAGCGAGATGCAGGATGTATGTGACCAATCTACAGGGCATTTTCAGAGCACCTTTTCACCATAATCAAGAAGGTTAATTCTAGATTGATGAATACAAAAATTAATGATGCAAAAACAGGATTAAAACTCCAGTAATTTAGAATGTGTATAAACTGTGGGCCAAAGAGCGGCTTTTTTGAGAAAAGAGTTGAGGTTACCACATCGGATTGACCAGTCCTTTTCCGCCAATAGGTTAGATTCCACCCTTCTTAAAACCTCATCCATGGTGGGAATGTAGGGGGTTTTCCAATTTAGGGCCAGCATACTTCTCACAACTATGAAAACATGGGTGATTATCAGTCTTTCCTGAGGGGGGGGGGGTAAGGAGTTTGCACCTAAATTAAGAACAGCTAACCCAGGAGGGACCGATTGTAAGGACATTGGGAGTTGTTGGAGAAATCCCTCAATCTCCCTCCAAATGTTTTGAAGAGCAGGGCATTCCCACATAATGTGTTCAATGGTACCCGCCAGGCCGCATCCTCTCCAACACAGGGGTGATGTTTTGGAATCAAATTTAGTGATTTTTTCTGGGGTCATAAACCACTGCCAAACGTTTTTTAACAAGTTCTCATGATGGCCTACACAATGAGAGACCTTTTTAAGTGCATTAACGGTCATCTCCCATTCCTCCACACCAATATCCTCTCCAAGCCAATCCTGCCATTTGGTTAGTTGCCACTTAGGAAAGGATTCTTTTAGATCTAGGAGAGTTCTATAAAAAACAGAGGTACCTTTTAGGTGTGAATTTTCTGAGTGAGTGAGTTTCATAATCTTGGACAAGAATGTAATGGGGGTATATGGGTGTTTATTGAAGAATCTAGATAGTTTGTCATATATTAGTTTTTCAGATTGTGGGATTCCATATGAATTAATAAGATGGCTTTGAAGAAGGTAGGTAGGCACTCAGTAAATTACAGATGGGACAGATCACTGAAAGGCAGTGTGCAAAACTTCAGCAGAAGCTACATGCTCACGACATGAATAGTTCAAGCATTGTGACCATTTCAAGTAGGAAAGAAAACAGAAGATGTCTGGCACTGTAGCTTTAATGTGTGACAGCAGGTGTACAGTTGATTGGCAAGCAAACACACAAGGACAATGTCCGTGAAGATGATAATACTTATCGTGCTCTGCTGAAGGTGGAGAGGCGACTGTGGGCGCCAGTGGGTGCACTGAAAAAGAAAGAGAAGAGTCCCAAACTCAAACTATAGGAACACTTCCAACAAAAAGGAAGAAAAAGAAGTCAGTGACCTAACGGTCAGGGCCCACCGTTGTGGGCTTCAGTAGGACTTTCCACCTAAAGGAGAGAGATTCCTGAGGGGAAAAGTCTGTGTGGGGGAAAAAGTTCAGTGGGGGAACACCCATGATCAAGTTGTACCTGAGGCCTCTCCAGCTTTGTCCTTTTCTGCATCAGGCAAAGGTTGGGTGGTGTCCATAGGTGCTGAGGTAAAATTGGGCTTAGGAGAAATCGGAGGGCGAAAGAGCCTGTCCTTTTGTGGATCTCTGGGAATGAAGATTGGTATATCCCACTTGGCAAGTAGTTCTTCTCACATAAGAGGATCCTTGGCTAAAGATGATCAGCTTAGGGGGGAATCCCCAGTTATACTGGATCTTGTGATGTCTCAAAGTTGTGGTAATCTTTGAGAATGCCCGTCTGGTTTGTAGGGTGATTTGAGATAAGTCTTGATAAAGTGAAAGATCTCTGTATTCACCAGGAAGCTTCTTTCCCTCTCTTGTGGCTGCCAGGAGTTGCTCTTTTACATGGAAGAAGTGAATTCTGGTGATCACATCTCTGGGCACATTTTTCCCAAGATGGGCAGGTTTGGGCAGTCTGTGTGCCCTGTCCACAGTCAATTCACTTTTTGTCAACCCAGGGAATGAAGTGTGCAGGATGTCAGCAACATAATCCTTGAGATTGTCATTGGGAACAGACTCAGGGACCCCCCTGATTTTAATGTTGTTGTGCCTGTTCCTGTCCTCCCCATCTGCTATTTTCTCCTTCATCCACTTGTTTTCTACTAATAGATTTTTGTGAGAGTCCACCAGGGTGTTATATGCTATGGACATCTCCTGCATCTTGTTTTCCAGTCTATTGATCCTCTGATCAGTTTCCTGGGCAAAGAGATCAATGTTGCCTGCCATAGACTGTAAATCATTCCTAACTCCCATATTATTGTCAGCCATCATTTTACAAAAGGAGAGCATGAAAGATTTGAAAAACTGCTGGGATATAGGCTGTTCTGTGACAGGGAATGACGCTAGGGTACTGAAAGGGTCATCTGCCTCAGTGAGATGTGTGGATGCAGGTGGATGGATGGATGGATGGGTCAGCGGAGGGGTGAGGGGTAGAATGGGATGCAGATCCTACCTTCTGATCAGCAGTGTCACGCTGGGAGGAAGCAGGCTGTGTCTTGGAAGGTCTCATAGGCTGCAGTGGGCTGCGTTCCCTGTAGTCTGTGGACTCACTGCGGGTGACATTACCCTCCTCATAATATTCCTCCAGGATATCCGCTCTATCTCTCCTGTTTACCTTTGCAGGAGGGGTGAACAGAACGCTGTATCTGTTTCTTTGTGCCAGGGGAGAGGGAGACTGTGTGTCTGCCTCATGATGCGGGCTGGGCCTGTGCTGGGCGGCGCCATCTTTGATCTCCTCTGTGAAGAAGGTTGATAGCTTCTTAGGGACTGCAGATCCACGCTTTGGCTGATTGTATGTCACTCTACGCCACTCCTGTGACATCCTGGGACCTTCACCCACCTTTAGGTGCAATTTGAGGCTTCTGGGATAGCTTTAAGTCGCTGTATTTAGGTGTTCACAGCAGGAGCTGCAGGCTCAGACCTCCATTCAGCTCCGCTGCGTAGCCACGCCCCCCAAAATGCAGTTTTAAATGATGGTTTTTATTATTTAGTGTGAAAAAAAACTCAAAACCTACATGGCCCCGTGTGAAAAAGAAATTTCCCCATGAACCTAGTAACTGGTTGGGCCACCCTTAGCAGCAATAACTGCAATCAAGCGTTTGCGATAACTTGCAACGAATCTTTTACAGCGCTCTGGAGGAATTTTGGCCCACTCATCTTTGCAGAATTGTTGTAATTCAGCTTTATTTGAGGGTTTTTTAGCATGAACCGCCTTTTTAAGGTCATGCCACAACATCTCAATAGGATTCAGGTCAGGACTTTGACTAGGCCACTCCAAAGTCTTCATTTTATTTTTCTTTAGCCATTCAGAGGTGGATTTGCTGGTGTGTTTTGGGTCATTGTCCTGCTGCAGCACCCAAGATCGCTTCAGCTTGAGTTGACGAACAGATGGCCGGACATTCTCCTTCAGGATTTTTTGCTAGACAGTAGAATTCATGGTTTCATCTATCACAGCAAGCCTTCCAGGTCCTGAAGCAGCAAAACAACCCCAGACCATCACACTACCACCACCATATTATACTGTTGGTATGATGTTCTTTTGCTGAAATGCTGTGTTACTTCTACGCCAGATGTAACTGGACACGCTCCTTCCAAAAAGTTCAACTTTTGTCTCGTCGGTCCACAAGGTATTTTCCCAAAAGTTTTGGCAATCATTGAGAGGTTGTTTTTTTTTTTAGCAAAATTGAGACGAGCCTTAATGTTGTTTTTGCTTAAGTGGTTTGCGCCTTGGATATCTTCCATGCAGGCCGTTTTTGCCCAGTCTCTTTCTTATGGTGGAGATGTGAACACTGACCTTAATTGAGGTAAGTGAGGCCTGCAGTTCTTTAGATGTTGTCCTGGGGTCTTTTGTGGCCTCTCGGATGAGTTTTCTCTTCGCTCTTGGGGTAATTTTGGGCGGTCGGCCGGCCGGCCACTCCTGGGAAGGTTCATCACTGTTCCATGTTTTTGCCATTTGTGGATAATGGCTCTCACTGTGGTTCGCTGGAGTCCCAAAGATTTAGAAATGGCTTTATAACCTTTACCAGACTGATAGATCTCAATTACTTTTGTTCTCATTTGTTCCTGAATTTCTTTGGATCTTGACATGATGTCTAGCTTTTGAGGTGCTTTTGGTCTACTTCTCTGTGTCAGATAGCTCCTATTTAAGTTATTTCTTGATTGAAACAGGTGTGGCAGTAATCGGGCCTGGGGGTGACTACAGAAATTGAATATAGTTAAATAAACCACAGTTAAGTTATTATTTAACAAGGGGGGGGGGGGGCAATCACTTTTTCACACAGGGCCATGTAGATTTGGAGGTTTTTTTTCTCACTAAATAATAAAAACCATCATTTAAAACTGCATTTTGTGTTCAATTATTTTATCTTTGACTAATAGTTAACGGTTTTTGATGAGCAGAAACATTTAAGTGTGACAAACATGCAAAAGAATAAGAAATCAGGAAGGGGGCAAATAGTTTTTCACATCACTGTATATTTACCCGTATTTTTCAGAATATGAGACGCTCCGGAATATACGTGCGTATGTCCATGTTCCAGGAGCGTATTGTAGATGTTATCCCCAAATTATTGGCCTGCTGTGTCCCCATGTGTCCTCCCGTGTTCCCTTCTGTCCTCTGCGTGTCCCACTGTGTCCTTAGTCGCCCCCCTATGTCCCCCTGTTTCCCTGTGTATCCCTCTGTTCCTCCCCTTCCTGTTCCCCTTGCATCCCCTCCTGGCCCGTGTCCTTTCCTATCCCCTCCATGTCATTTCCTGTCCCCCATTTCCTCTCGATCCCCCCCCCCCCCCCCATCCCTGCAATGTTTCCTCCGCTCCCCTGTGTAAGAATAATTAGCCGCAGATCGGCTCACTTCATTCGACTATTCCAGCAACGATCAACAGGCCTCTCCTCTTCCATGCATCTCCCCCTAGTAAAGGCTTCTGCAGATCGTGTCAGCAGAAGCCTTCAAGGACAACTGAAGTAAGAGTGATATGGAGGCCATATTTATTTCCTGTTAAGCAATGCCAGTTGCCTGGCTATCCTGCTGATCCTCTGCCTCTAATACTTTTAGCCATAGACCCTGAACAAGCATGCAGCAGATCGGGTGTTTCTGACATTACTGACAAGATTAGCAGCATGCTTGTTTCAGGTGTGATTCAGACACTACTGCAGCCATATAGATCAGCTGGGCTGCCACGCAACTAGTATTGCTTAAAAGGAAATAAATATGGCAGACTCCATAATCTTCTCCCTTCAGTAGTCCTTTAACTTAGGGGGAGCCGCGCAGAATTATTTTTACACAGGAGAACGGAGGAGACATTGTGGGTGCTGGAAGACAACGCAAGGGGACAAGGCAAGGAGTCCCCAATGCTGCAGTGGGTCAGTGGTTCGTATCACCAGGGCATCGTAAGTCCAGGGACTCTGTCTGGAATGTGGAATATAGGACACAGGGATTTTTTCTCCCCATTTTTGGGGGAGAAAAAGTTTGTCTTATGTTCCAAAAAATACTGCATATTCAAGAGTAAAGGTATGGCCTAAGGCCTGTGTTTTATTACAATGGTCCCAAGTTTATTTTAAAGGCTACCTTAGCCCTAACAAAAAATGTTAAAACTCCTCTGTCGCCCTCCGTTACTGTGTACCGAACCTCCGAAGCTACTTGCTGGTTGGGAGGGTCGATGAAGACTGTGCAGGCGCAGCTCGGCAGCGCACGTCCTTGATCGCGTACCCGCGGCTGGGAGTGCTCTTTGCATGCACACTACGTTCCAACTACGTAGTGCGCCTGTATTACTTTATAGACGCAAATGGAAAGCAACTCTTTGCACTCTCTATGATCACTGGAAAAACAGAAGTACACTACGTTCATATAGCTTTCAAAAACACTGTGCCTGTGCCTCCACATTGAATTTAAACAGTCCAAGCAACAAAGTCCAACAGGAAACGTGGGCATTAGTGAAACCAGCCTTCATTTATTGCACATCAGTGTAAAAACAAGGAGCAGCAATTGCACATGGGGAATGGTAAAACCACTGTACTTCACCATTTAGATAAGCCACACACCGATGCCCGCTGGTCCTACAATTGTTTCACACCATCCAGGTGCTTGATCACGGACATCCGACCTTCCATGGTGGAGATGTAATTAAAAAAAAAAAAAAAAAGCCAGGGAGGAAGGTGTGTACATAAAGCGCAAGTATGCTACGCCTTATGCATTCCCCGGGCCAATGGCTAGCTGGCTCTAGATAGAACGTGAGTGCGCTGTCAGCATGCACTTCCACGATCAGCATCCAACCCACTACACATGCCTGCTCCTCCCACCCCGTTTTATTACATTTTTGTTTGGGCTAAGGCATCCATTAAGTTTGTCTGAAAGTACAGCAAGAATATTTCCACTTATGATAGTGGAATTCATAGAGTGACAAACCACTATTTTTGGACAGATCACTGTGAAGCGATCTTTGATCCAGATGTAACTTGGCTATATGTTGAATTCATCTGGGAAGAATGATTAAATCCATCAGGAACTGAATTGTGACTCTTGGTGGTTATAGGTGGATATAATCAGAAAATCTATCTACAGTGCTGCCCATAATTATTCACCCCCCTTGACAAATTTTGACTTCGTTACTTTTATTTAATTAGCAACTCATTTTTTGATGGGAAATTACATAGGTGTCTCCCAAAAGATAAGACTGTGCAAAAAGCATTATTGTGGGGAAAAAAAATCTCAGTTTTGTATTTAAATTTGAGCAAAAAGTGTCCAGTCCAAAACTATTCATACCCTTCACAAACTGTCACAGTCTGTGGGGAAAATCCAAAGTTCTATACCATTCCAAATAGTCCAAGCTGCTCTAAAGCATCCTAATTACCCTGATGAATTGGGTACAGCTGTTTTAATCAATTCAACGGGTTAAAAACCGCAGCTCTCTGCAGTTGCTTTGTGGACAGTCATGGCTAAGCTAAAGGAGCTTAGTAAAGACCTGCGGCTGCGCATTGTCTGCTCACAAGTCAGGAAAGGGCTACATGGCCATTTCTAAATGTTTTTCCAGTTCCAGTGACTACAGTGCAAAGTATTATTAAAAAATACAAGATGTTCCAAACTGTCGAAAATCTCAGAGGACGTGGTCGGAAGCCAAAAGTGACAACTCTGCTGGGCAGGAGGATAGTGAGAGAGGTGATAAAGAATCCAAGGATAACCACCAAGGCCATCCTGGTGAATGTGGGCTCTGCTGGTGGCAATGTTTCAAGGCAGACAATCCAATGGACACTGCACACTGCTGGGTTCCACTGATGCAGAACAAGTAGGACACCACTTCTCCGGATAAGGCACCCAAAAGCTCGCATGGCCTTTGCAAATGGTCATCTGGACAAAGAAGACGACTTCTGGTCTTCTGTGCAACAAAAATTGAATTGTTTGGTCACACTGATGTTTCCTTCACTTGGCGTAAAAAAAGAGAAGCTTTCAACCCAAAGAACACCATCCCTGCTGTCAAACATGGTGGTAGGAACATAATGCTTTGGGGTTGTTTTTTCAGCCAATGGACCAGGGAACCTAATACCAATTATTGGCACCATGAAAAAAAGAGTAATACATGAGGATTCTCAACAAACATCAGGTAGTCTGCAGAGAAACTTGGCCTTGGCCTCCAGTGGACATTTCGGCATGACTATGACCCAAAACACACAGCAAAAGTGGTGAAGAAATGGTTAACAGACAACAACATTAACGTTTTGGAGTGGCCCAGCCAGAGTCCTGACTTGAATCCAATTGAGAATCTGTGGAGGGAGCTAAAGATCAGAGTGATGGCAAGAAGACCATCCAACCTGAAAGATTTTGAGCTCATTGCTAAAGATGAATGGGCAAAACTACCCGTGGAGACATGCAAAAAGCTGGTCTGCATTTATTGGAAGCTTTTGATTGCTGTAATGGCTAATACAGGATTTTCTATTGATTTATTTTGCTCAAATGTAAATAAAAGCTGAGAAATGTTTTTTCCACAATAATTCCTCTTGTACATCATCTTATTATCTTTTGGGAGACATCTGTCATTTTGCTTCAAAAAATTACTTGCTGGTTGAATAAAAGTAACTAAGTCAAAATTTGCCAGGGGTATGAATAATTTATGGGCAGCACTGTATCTATGTAAAATTGTGTGTGTGTGTGTGTATGTGCCGCCATCGCTCAAAAACACCTTTGCTGAATTCAATGAAACTTGGCACGCAGATACCTTACTACCTGGAAAAATATGTTCTGGGGGTCTCACCCCCCCCCCCCCCCCCCCCCCGTCACCCCCTGCACACCTGGGCAGAACTGCAAACAGCCAATCAGATTTCACCCGTTCATGTCAATGGAAAAATGGAAAAGACTGCCATTCTCACCGTAATAAAGCCAGAGTCCCCAAACTTGGCACAGTTGGTCACTTGGTGACTGAGGTTAAAACTTCAGGGAAAGTGGGTGGAGCATAAAACAGCCAATCAAATTTCAGTCGTTCATTTTGAATGGGAAGATGTAAACTGCAGCCATACTTAAACTGTTAATGGCAGGGTTCTCATGCTTAGCACAGTTAGCCACTGAGTGACTGGGAATATTCAGAAAAGTGGGTGGAGCCTACAACAGGCAATCAAAATTCACCTATTGATTTTCAAAGGAAATATTTAGGTTGCTGCCATTTTTACACTTAGTGGCAGAGGCCTCAAACCTGATACAGTCGGTCTTTGGTTAATTGAGGTTCACATTCAGAAAAGGGGGTAAGCCACAAACCGCCCATCAGATTTGTTTAATTTCCGTGGGAAAATTTAAATTATTGATGCCAAGTACCACAAAGCTCACAAACTTGGTCATTGAGTGACACTGTCAAGGTTAGAAAAAGTGGATGGAGCCAACCACAACCAAATACATACCTGGGCAATGCCGGGTCAACAGCTAGTATTTATATATATATATATATATATATATTCACAAAGGTGGGTTGAAACCACTTGCAAACATCGTCCGAGACTGCAGGAAATTATAGTCTGCGCTCTGTGTCCCAGGTCTGGTACTTTTTAGAAGACAAAAAGTCTTGAAATATCGTATATACTTGGCTATAAGTCGAGAAATTTAGGACTGACTCATAGTACAAAAGTGGGGGGAGGACCTATACACCAGTAGTCCTAAATGTCTTGCCTTATAGCCAGGACGACACCATTCTCTCTCCCCTTGCTGCAGCGATGCGGGCATCGCTGTACCCTCAGGGTTAACGGCTGGGGGTCCAATTAGCAATAAGAGACGGCACACCACTGGTTGCAATGATTTTGCAGTATTAGATGAACAAGTACACTACATGTTACGAATATTACATTATTCCTCAGGTGTTTTTATCTCTTATTGCTAATAGGACGTTCATCTGTAGCCGTTGGGCAATCCGGCTGAGACAAGGCACCGGCAAGCATACTGGTCTCATAAGACTAGACACACTTGTTCCCTGTGCAACAGTTGATGCGATTGGTTAACGGCTGGGGGCCTGGAGTAGTTATTGGCTGCACTTGGGGGCCAGGAGGGGTTAAGGGCTACAATAATTTATGCAGTGTAGTCATTAACCCATTCTGGTCCCCAAGTGCAGCCATTAAAGAGACACTGAAGCGAAAAAAAAATATTATTATGATTTGTATGTGTAGCACAGCTAAGAAATAAAACATTAAGATCAGATACATCAGTGTAATTAAATTCTTTAAGTAGTACAATTAGCGCTAGGTGAAAGAGTTAGTAAGCTGCACGTTATATGCTGGAATCCCTTCAACCCCCAAAAAATTCTAAAAGACTGTCAATTCAATAATAACATGCGCTAAAAAGTGTACATATAGAAGTACTTCACTATTTATTCAATTGTTAAAATCATAAAATACACACCTTCAATTTCAAATAATCCACCATATATAGTTCAACTCTCATTCAACCACTCACATACAACATAGAGGGCCCCTCTATTCAATCCTTTTTCACCAGTATTAAAGACTTCTCTAAAATCACGAGAAAGGACTAATGTTCCTTTATAGGGCTTTCTTCCCTTAAAGGGAAGGTCCAAGCAAAAAAAAAAAAAATGAGTTTAACTTACCTGGGGCTTCTACCAGCCCCATGTAGCCATCCTGTGCCCTCATAGTCACTCACTGCTGCTCCAGTCCCCCGCTGGCAGCTTTCTGACCTCGGAGGTCAGGGCCGCATTGCGTACATTTTTACGTATTCCCGCTAGTGCAGGAACATTAACATATACATTTTTACGCGTTAGTGGTGCAACGCATACATTTTTGTTCCTGCACTAGCTGGAATGCGTAAAAATGTATGCAATGCGGCCCTGACCTCCGAGGTCAGAAAGCTGCCAGCAACGGGCTGGAGCAGCAGTGAGTGACTACGAGGGCACAGGATGGCTACATGGGGCTGGTAGAAGCCCCAGGTAAGTTAAACTCTTTTTTTTTTTTTTTTGCTTGGACCTTCCCTTTAATCCAATCAGAATAATTTCCTTAGGATTCCTTCTATAACGGGAATCGCACTGTTGCCAATGTTCCTGATTAGTTACAGTTCCGTCAATTTAGACTCACGTGTCCCTTAGGATGGGGGATTAGCAGCCGCTTTTCACAGCGATATGTTCCTGTAGCAGGACTCCCCCGCTCTGACCTCTTTACGTGCTCCCACACTCTGCCCGCTGCCTCTCTGTCTCACCGGCGTCTTCCGGCGGCATACGAAGGTTCAGACTGCAAGACTCAAACCTCGCTCGCCGCACTTCCGCTCAGATGATCAGCTGATCCGGCCAGCGTCTCTTTTTGGGTGACGTCACCACACAGCTTCTGGGTCTTTGTTTACAAGTGGCTGCTGCGCGCTTACACAGCCACCTAAGTCCAGAGCTTCTTAGCAGATGTCTTTATAGCAGAAAAACAACCTCTACGCGTTTCAGCCAATGCGTTGGCCCTCATCAGGAGGAATTGGTAATGCACAGGAGGCCAGTGAATTCTCTTATCTTTATAGTCCAGGGTCGCCATTTTGCTCTATCACTTAACTCCGCCCTTATGCAAATACATAATTAGATCCTTTCCTCTTAAAGCAACGTTCTTCAGTATTCCTTCATTTTGACATTGGTGAATATAATGCACAGCACATCTTTCTTACCTCACTCACCAAACAAGATTCTTCCCCATCACATCCATCACCCACCCCCATAAAATTTGTTTATTAAAATTCACTCCTTTAGAATTACTTAAAAAAGGCAAAAAACTCCATTTCACTATTGAGGCCCTTAGGTGCCAATGTGTCCAACTGATAAATCCACATAGATTCTTTTTGTGACATCTTGCTTATATAGTCACCACCCCTTTTAGCTGGGTGGACGACCTCCAAACCATAAAATATAGTCCCCTTTAAAAGGCCTCTATGTTTCTCTTTATAGTGTTTGGACAGTGGGTGTCCCTCATTTTTCTTTTTTATATTATTAAAGTGTTCCCCGATCCTAAATAAATGAATAAAAATCATAATAAAACAGAGTGGGATGCGAACAACTTCAGTATGTTGTTCCAGCATACCACACAATCAAACAAAATAGCGGGGATAATTCGTAAGCACTGGGATGTATTGAAGGAAGACAAAACCCTGGGGGAGTTGTTACCTGAGAGGCCTAAATTAATTTTTAAGAAAGCACCAAATATTGGATTATCCATAGCCACAGCAGCTAATGAATGCAAATATGGGATAAACACAGCACAAGAACGTGAGAGAGGGGGGTTTATGAGGTGTGGTTTTTGCCTCAACTGTAAGAGAACAAGCAATCCAGGGAGGATAGTGGAGATTCAGGCACCAGACTCAACGATGTATAAGATCAAAGACTCTATCACATGCACAACCAGTGGTGTGATCTATTGTATCCAATGTCCCTGTCAAAAAAGATACGTGGGGAGGACAAAAAGATCCCTACAGAGGAGGATCGGGGAACACTTTAATAATATAAAAAAGAAAAATGAGGGACACCCACTGTCCAAACACTATAAAGAGAAACATAGAGGCCTTTTAAAGGGGACTATATTTTATGGTTTGGAGGTCGTCCACCCAGCTAAAAGGGGTGGTGACTATATAAGCAAGATGTCACAAAAAGAATCTATGTGGATTTATCAGTTGGACACATTGGCACCTAAGGGCCTCAATAGTGAAATGGAGTTTTTTGCCTTTTTTAAGTAATTCTAAAGGAGTGAATTTTAATAAACAAATTTTATGGGGGTGGGTGATGGATGTGGTGGGGAAGAATCTTGTTTGGTGAGTGAGGTAAGAAAGATGTGCTGTGCATTATATTCACCAATGTCAAAATGAAGGAATACTGAAGAACGTTGCTTTAAGAGGAAAGGATCTAATTATGTATTTGCATAAGGGCGGAGTTAAGTGATAGAGCAAAATGGCGACCCTGGACTATAAAGATAAGAGAATTCACTGGCCTCCTGTGCATTACCAATTCCTCCTGATGAGGGCCAACGCATTGGCTGAAACGCGTAGAGGTTGTTTTTCTGCTATAAAGACATCTGCTAAGAAGCTCTGGACTTAGGTGGCTGTGTAAGCGCGCAGCAGCCACTTGTAAACAAAGACCCAGAAGCTGTGTGGTGACGTCACCCAAAAAGAGACGCTGGCCGGATCAGCTGATCATCTGAGCGGAAGTGCGGCGAGCGAGGTTTGAGTCTTGCAGTCTGAACCTTCGTATGCCGCCGGAAGACGCCGGTGAGACAGAGAGGCAGCGGGCAGAGTGTGGGAGCACGTAAAGAGGTCAGAGCGGGGGAGTCCTGCTACAGGAACATATCGCTGTGAAAAGCGGCTGCTAATCCCCCATCCTAAGGGACACGTGAGTCTAAATTGACGGAACTGTAACTAATCAGGAACATTGGCAACAGTGCGATTCCCGTTATAGAAGGAATCCTAAGGAAATTATTCTGATTGGATTAAGGGAAGAAAGCCCTATAAAGGAACATTAGTCCTTTCTCGTGATTTTAGAGAAGTCTTTAATACTGGTGAAAAAGGATTGAATAGAGGGGCCCTCTATGTTGTATGTGAGTGGTTGAATGAGAGTTGAACTATATATGGTGGATTATTTGAAATTGAAGGTGTGTATTTTATGATTTTTAACAATTGAATAAATAGTGAAGTACTTCTATATGTACACTTTTTAGCGCATGTTATTATTGAATTGACATCAGTGTAATTGTTTCCAGTACAGGAAGAGTTGAGAAACTCCAGTTGTTATCTCTATGCAAACAAGCCATTAAGCTCTCCGACTAAGTTAGTCGTGGAGAGGGCTGTTATCTGACTTTTATTATCTCAACTGTTCCTGGACTATTTACTTTTCCTCTGCTAGAGGAGAAGTCATTACTTCACAGACTGCTCTGAAAGACTCATTTTGAATGCTGAGTGTTGTGTAATGTGCACATATTATAGAATGATGCAATGTTAGAAAAAACACTATATACCTGAAAATAAAAGTATGAGAATATTTTTTTTGCTGCTAATCTTCTAGTAATTATTCATAGTACACAACCAATTCACTATATCATATTTTTTTTTCGCTTCAGTGTCTCTTTAACTTTGCTGGATAGACTTATACTTAAGACATTAAAAAAATGCAGCTTAAAGCGGATCCGAGATGAAAAACTAACTAGAACAAGTAACTTGTCTATATATCGTATCTAAAGTTTAGATAGTTTACACAGCAAATCTAGCTGCAAACAGCTTTAATAGAAAATTATTATTTCTTCCTGTGATACAATGACAGCAGCCATGTTGTTTGTAAACATTACACAGAGGCAGGCTTATCTGTATCTTGAGCAAAAAAACCTAATCCCCCTCCTCCTCACCTCTGCCTCTGAAATCAATGGCTAGTAACACCACCACCTCCTCCTGCCCAGGCTGAGCTCCCATGAGCCCTTGCTACTGGCAAGGCTCTCTGAAAACCTGTGGGCGGGGTTTATCTAGTTTATAGGGAATTAAAGTATTAAAAAAAAAAATAAGTATTTGACTTGAGGAATTCCCTATAAGCAATAGGAAAGGAACACAATTATGCAAAAATAAAAAGTTCACCTCGGATCCACTTTAAGAGTGAAATATTGGGGTCGACTCATACACGAAGTCGACTTGTATCCGAGTATATACGGTAGACAAAAAGTCTGGACTCATATAAATACACTCACAGGGCAATCAGAGATTATCAAAGGCAGTGAGGGGTGATCAGGGCAATTGCGGGGGGGGGGGGGGGGGGGAGGATGGTATGGGGGCTGTGTGTGGTGTACACTCACATCAGGGTTGACGTCCTCTCTGGTGGTCGATCCTGGACACTGTGACCACCAGATGAGGAGGCAGCGTGTATAATACACGTTGTTTCCAAAACAACGTGTATAATTATACATTTCCATTGGCTGGTTTGAATGATCGCCGCCCGTCGGCGCTGCTGATTGGCCGGCGGGCGGAAGACACGGGGGCGGAGTGAACTGCCAAGGAAGGGCGCGCGATCCCCAGCTAGAGCCACTCATGCCATTCACGCCAATGGGCATGGAGTGGTCCTGGGCCTGCCGCACTGCTCACGCCAATGGGCGTGGAACAGTCGGCAACTGGTTAAGGGATTAACGTCCCTCATTTGATGCTCAAGTAAGCTTTTTACATTTTCGCTGTGAATACTATATATGCTTTTTTTTTTTTTTTTTTTTTTACGCCTTTGCTGTAAGTCCCATGTATGTCTAAATATGGATATTTGAAGAAGAGAAGAACCGAGAGCCCGATATGGTGTAGTATGTCAAGTTAATTGGGTAATTAGAAAGAGTATGAATTGTATACTCACAAACCAGGGTTACCTCCAGGTAACCACTGTATAGGCAGGTGAGGAGATTAGCCTGTCCCCACTCAGGATTAAGAAGTCGCTCTCTGTAGGCTTGAAAAAACAAGAAGGGGTATCCCCCTCCACCAAAGGTGGATACAATCAGTATTGTGATAGAGAACAGAGGCGCCAAAAGAATAAAAACAATATTTAAAAATTTAAAACTATTGCTTAGGAGGCAGTGGTGGACTCACCTCCCACAAGCAGACACAACAACTGTGTATTCACAAAAGGAACATTTATTGGTATACTCCAAAAAAGATCGCAACGCGTTTCGCAGGTCAAACCCGCTTCATCAGGCAATTACAGGACGGAGCACACAACAGCAGTATGTCCAGATAGCACCTGGCGCCTCAGTCCAGATAGCACCTGACTGAGGTGCCAGGTGCTATCTGGACATACTGCTGTTGTGTGCTCCGTCCTGTAATTGCCTGATGAAGCGGGTTTGACCTGCGAAACGCGTTGCGATCTTTTTTGGAGTATACCAATAAATGTTCCTTTTGTGAATACACAGTTGTTGTGTCTGCTTGTGGGAGGTGAGTCCACCACTGCCTCCTAAGCAATAGTTTTAAATTTTTAAATATTGTTTTTATTCTTTTGGCGCCTCTGTTCTCTATCACAATACAAATATGGATATTTGTTTTCTTTTCTTATTTATTTATATAAATGTTTTATTTATATGTATATGTATGTGTGTATATATATGTGTGTGTGTGTGTGTGTGTGTGTGTGTGTGTGTATATACACGTGCACGCACACGCTTGCAAGAGTATTGAAGTTTTCCACATTTTGTCATATTACTGCCACAAACATGAATCAATTTTATTGGAATTCCATGTGAAAGACCAATACAAAGTGGTGTACACGTGAGAAGTGGAACAAAAATGATACATGATTCCAAACCTTTTTTACAAATAAATAACTGCAAAGTGGGGTGTGCATAATTATTCCGCCCCCTTTGGTCTGAGTGCAGCCAGTTGCCCATAGACATTGCCTGATGAGTGCTAATGACTAAATGGAGTGTGTAATCTGTGTGTAATCTAATGTCAGTACAAATACAGCTGCTCTGTGACGGCCTCAGAGGTTGTCTAAGAGAATCTTGGGAGCAACAACACCATGAAGTCCAAAGAACACTCCAGGCAGGTCAGGGATCAAGGTATTGAGAAATTTAAAGCAGGCTCAGGCTACAAAAAGATTTCCAAAGGCCTGAACATCCCACGGAGCACTGTTCAAGCGATCATTCAGAAATGGAAGGAGTATGGCACAACTGTAAACCTACCAAGACAAGGCTGTCCACCTAAACTCAGAAGCCGAACAAGGAGAGCGCTGATCAAAAATGCAGTCAAGAGGCTCATGGCGACTCTGGATGAGCTGCAGAGATCTACAGCTCAGGTGGGGGAATCTGTCCATAGGACAACTATTAGTCATGCACTGTACAAAGTTGGCCTTTATGGAAGAGTGGCAAGAAGAAAGCCACTGTTAACAGAAAAGCATAAGAAGTCCCGTTTGCAGTTTGCCACAAGCCATGTGGGGGACACCGCAAACATGTGGAAGAAGGTGCTCTGGTCAGATGAGACCAAAATTGAATGTTTTGTCCAAAATGCAAAAAGCTATGTGTGGCGGAAAACGAACACTGCACATCACTCTGAACACACCATGCCCACTGTCAAATATGGTCTCTTTGCCACTTTCAACTCCCTGCTTAAACCCACCCCCCCACCCTCCGTTTCCTCCCTCTCTGCCACAGATTTAGCCACCCACTTCACCAACAAAATTGTCTCTATCCGCCAGGAAATATCCAATCTCAAATCTTCACCTCCCACCCCCTCCCAACCAGCTCCTCCTCCACCCTATCCTCCCCTCACATCCTTCACTCCTACTACCACTGAGGAAGTCATCCACCTACTGCAGACTTCCCATACCACTACTTCCCCCCCCCTTGACCCCATCCCTTCTGATTTACTCCAGCCTCACTTCACGGAATTGGCCCCAGTCCTCACTACCCTGTTCAACCTCTCCCTATCCACAGGCACCTTCCCCTCAGACTACCTCTGCTCAAGAAACCCTCCCTCGACCCCTCGCTACCCTCCAACTACCGTCCTATCTCCCTCCTCCCCTTTGCCTCAAAGCTCCTTGAGCGTCTGGTTCACAAACGCCTGACCCAGTTCCTCAATGCCAACTCACTGCTAGACCCACTGCAATCTGGATTTCGGCCTGCCCACTCAACCGAAACTGCACTCACCAAAGTGGTCAATGACCTTCCCTTAGCTAAAGCTGAAGGTAAATACTCCATTCTCCTCCTTCTTGACCTTTCAGCAGCTTTTGACACAGTAGATCATCCCCTACTCCTCCAGTCCCTCCAGTCCATGGGCATTCATGATCTTGCCCTGTCCTGGCTTTCATCCTACCTCTCCAACCGCTCCTTCACAACCGCCTTCAATGAGTCCTCATCCACCCCCAACCACCTCTCGGTGGGAGTCCCCCAAGGTTCGGTCCTTGGCCCCCTACTGTTCACCCTATACACATCCTCCATTGGCAAGGTTATCTCCTCCATGGGTTTTAACTATCATTTGTATGCAGATGACACCCAGATCTACCTCCACACCCCTGACATATCCACCACTACCATGGACAAGGTCTCCTCCTGTCTATCAGCCATCTCCTCCTGGATGTCCGCTAGGTTCCTGAAACTAAACCTAGACAAAACGGAATTTATGATCTTCCCACCACGGACATCCATAAACCTCCCAAATGTGCATGTCACTGTTAACCACACTACCATTCACCCTACCTCTCAAGCCCGCTGTCTGGGTGTCACCCTGGACTCCGCACTCTCCTTCACTCCCCACATCCAAAACCTCACAAAGTCCTGCAACTTCCACCTTCGTAACATCTGTAAGATTCGCCCTTTCCTGACCTCTGCCACCACCAAACTCCTCATCCATGCCCTCATAATTTCCCGCCTTGACTACTGCAATGCCCTGCTGTCTGGTCTCCCTATGACCCGAACAGCCCCACTGCAGTCCATCATGAATGCGGCAGCCAGAATTATCCACTGCTCCCATCGCTCCACCATGGCGGATCCCCTCCTTGAATCCCTCCACTGGCTTCCTATCCAGTCCAGAATCAGATTCAAGATACTGTGTCTGACCTACAAATCTGTCCACAAAACCTGTCCAACCTACATTTCCGATCTTACTCAGAGGTACACACCTAGCCGCTCACTCCGCTCTTCCAATGAACTTCGCCTAACATCCCCCCGCATCACCCAGTCCCATGCACGCCTCCAGGACTTCTCAAGAGCTGCTCCAACACTATGGAACTCCACCCATTAGGGCAGCCCCCTCCTTCAACATCTTCAAGAAAGCCCTCAAAACTCACCTTTTCACTCTGGCCTACTACCCCTCACAAGTGCTCTAAACCCACAGCTGAACTCTGGTCTCCTACCTCTCGTGTCCCTACCTCTCCCTTTAGATTGTAAGCATTTGGGCAGGGCCCTCCTCCTTTTGTGTCCAACCTGATCATGCACCTCCATTACTGTGAACCCATGCTAGGCATCTGAGTGAACCTAACTTGCCTAATCTCCATGCTCCATCCAGTGACTAAGCATTACCTTGTACTCATACTGTGCTGCATGATCTGATCTTTCTTGTATTCAGGTATTGTCATTTTGCTGTATGTCACCCCTAAATATTGTATGTATCCCTATTTATTGTTCAGCGCTGCGTAATATGTTGGCGCTTTATAAATACAATAAATAAATAAATGAATAAATGGTGGTGGCAGCATCATGCTCTCTTCAGCAGGGACAGGGAAGCTGGTCAGAGTTGATGGGAAGATGGATGGAGCCAAATACAGGGCAAACTTGGAAGAAAACTTCTTGGAGACTGCAAAAGACTTGACACTGGGGGCGGAGGTTCACCTTCCAGCAGGACAATGACCCTAAACATAAAGCCAGGGCAACAATGGAATGGTTTAAAACAAAACATATCTATGTGTTAGAATGGCTCAGTCAAAGTCCAGATCTAAATCCAATCGAGAATCTGTGGCAAGATCTGAAAACTGCTGTTCACGAATGCTGTCCATCTAATCTGACTGAGGTGGAGCTGTTTTGCAAAGAAGAATGGGCAAGGATTTCAGTGTCTAGATGTGCAAAGCTGGTAGAGACATACCCTAAAAGACTGGCAGCTGTAATTGCAGCAAAAGGTGGTTCTACAAAGTATTGACTCAGGGGGGCCTAATAATTACGCACACCCCACTTTGCAGTTATTTATTTGTAAAAAAATGTTTGGAATCATGTAGGATTTTTGTTCCACTTCTTACGTGTACACCTCTTTGTATTGGTCTTTCACGTGGAATTCCAATAAAATCGATTCATGTTTGTGGCAGTTATGTGACAAAATGTGGAAAACTTCAAGGGGGCCGAATACTTTTGCAAGCCACTGTATATGTATATGTGTATGTGTACACACACACACACGCACACAAACGCACACACACGCACGCGCGCTCAAATCCGATCCGGATGCGATTCGGATAGTAGCTATCTGGATTTCTCCCAGTAGGGGGAGGGGGGTTAATCTTACCTATCGTCCTTCCCTCGGCGCCTCCCACGATGCGGTCAAATCCGGCGTCACGTGACTACACAATATATATATATATATATATATATATATATATATATATATATATATATATATATATATATATATATATATATATATATATATATAATGTGTGTTATCCATTCAGTCGTGTCCGACATTTGGTGATTCTATGGTTTAGCTCTCTCCACGCTTTCCAATCTTGTACCATTTCTGCCAAAATCCAAACATTTATATTGCGCTTTTCTCCTGTCGGAATCAAAGCACTCAAGAGCTGCAGCCACTAGGACACGCTCAAGAGGCCATCCTGCAGTGTTAGGTCTCTTGCCTTGAACTCCTTACTGAATAGGTACTGACCCTAGCCAGGATTCGAACCCTGGTCTCCCCATGTATAAGGCGATGTCCTTAACCAGTACACTATCCAGCATATATATAATTTTATGTACAGTATATGTATGTATGTATGTGCCGTGATTACTCAAACTCCTTGACCGATTTCAAAAAAACTTGGCATACAGGTCCCTTACTTAGGCAAACTTTTGTTTTTCATTGCATTTTATTAAGGGGGCATTTTGGTCCATTGTAGCCCCTTAAGCACTCCTAGGAGTTCTGGCTCATCATAAGCTTGCTGGGTCCTACAGCATCAGGGCTGGATTCTATAGGCACTGAAGGTCTGGTGCCCTAAGCCCCACCCCTCAGTACAGGCCACACCACAAGTCGCACCCCTTTTCTTTTGAAATAAAACCATGCAATATAATGCAGATATCCTGTAACAAACAGTGCAACGTTGCATTTGAGGGGGAATCTATTCCCACTCTGATCAGATTCAGATCAGAGAGGATTCGATCTGTTTGCCACATTGAGCAAAGTCCTTAACTTGTATGGCCACCTTTAGCATATAAATTTAAACTTACCTCAGGCTTCCTCCAGCCCCCTATAGTCCGTCTGCTTGATCTGTGCCCCTCTGGGCCGCTCAGTTCTTCCGCAGGAGTCCAGCCCAAGTCACACTACACTGCACATGCGCAATCCCAGCTGTGTGCCCCCTGATTGTGCTCTTGTAGCACTAAGTCTAACTGCACCTGTGCAGAATGCGCCCAGAGACAGGAGCCAAATCAAGGGGCATGTGCAGCAGAGTGCAATGGGGCTGGATTGCAGATTCCACTGCAGAGGAACTGATCGTCCTGGGAGAACAGTGACCCAGCATGAGAACAGCAGACGGATTACAGGGAAGCCCCAGGTAAATATTAAACTATTTACTATCTTAGGTTTCCTTTATCCACAGCCCCCCGACACCCACCACTAATAGGAAACACAACATACTTAAAGTAAACCTGAGACGAGTTTTATACATACCTGGGAGAGTTCTGCACCTGCAAAGTACTACTGCGTCAGCTACCTCTTGCTATTAGTACCAGAATGCTCTCAGCCACAGCAGTGCGACGGGAGCGCAATCGGCCGTACTGCACCGACTTGCAAAAATGACCCTACCGCCTAATGGAGGATGCAGGCAGCAGAGGACAGCGATGGACTGATCAGCCTGAAGGGGGCTGTGGGAAGCCTTAGGTATGTATAAAACTTTTTTTGCTCGTCTCGGTACCCTTTAATCACAGCCCTCCAACCCCCCCCTCTAGATACTTAATCACATTAATCACCGCCCCCTCCCCACCAATAGGAAACACAGAATATTGATGAACCCCAACACTTCTCCCCCCACAATAGAAAACAATATTTAATCACAGCCCCCCATCACCCCCAATCCCCAATTATTAGGACACTAGATACTTTATTAACACTTATCTATTAACACTAGATACTTAATCACAGCAAGCCCCTCCCCCATAGGAAACACAAAATAAAAAATCAAATCCCCCCCCCCCACCCAAGAAACACAGTACACTGACTTGGAGCCCCACCAACACCCCTCCCCCCTACCAATAGGAAACACAATATTTAATCACAACCCCCCATCACCCCCTTTATTGGAAACACTAGATATTTAGTCAATCACAGCACTTGAAACCACCCCCCCCCCCCTTTCACACACACACACACACACACACGCCCCCAATAGGAATACACAGGATACTTAGATCACAAACCCTACACTCTAATAAATGCAAGATACTACTCCATACCTATCACACATGCGCCCTCTCTGTGTCAGCAGCAGAATGAAGAAGACATTAGCAAGCCTGCTGATCCCAAGAGAAGGGAGAAGAAAGCAGCAGCAGCATGTGCTGCCCTAACTATGCGTTTCCCATGCAGGAGTGTGTTGCTCAGTCCAGTCCTCTACCTCCCTCAGATGTAGTGTAGTATGCAGGCAGGCAACCGAGTCCCTTACTTCCTATCCCGCTGGCGGCTGGGATTTTCACAATATACCGGCAGCATTCTCCTGTCAAAGACATAGCACAGAAGTTCACTGCCAGTATAGTGTGGACCCCAGCCATCGCCAGCGGGAGGGAAAGTGACTCGGCTTCCTGCATACTACACTACATCTGAGGAAGGGAGAGGAGCGGACCGGAGCAGCGCACTCCTGCACAGGACAACTGTAATGTAAGGAGTGAAGTGCTGCCTCTGCAATTCGTATCGCGGGGGAAGGGGAATTCAAAGAGGGGGGCCGCCTCTCATATGTAAGGCGCCTGTAGGCATGTGCCTGCTGTGCCTTATGGGAAATCCGGCCCTGTACAGCATAGAGCCACATTAGTCCATGCCATGCACGGATGAGGCTCAACTAATCCAAAACGGTCTGTATGCATGTTGGATTATTGTGGCTCTGTATATTTAACAAGCTGAAAAATCATTGCATTCCTGAGGATCTGGAGGTGTGTTTAGTTTACAGGGACAACGATTGATGATTTTCATATTCAGCAGTGAGGCACGGAGAGTCATCTCAGAACTCACTCCAACCTGAATTGGAAAATACTTTCTGTTTAAAGAAGACAAACTTTTGTTTACCTAGGAACCACAAACAGTCAATCAGATTTCACCCATTCAAGTCAATGGAAAAAATGTAAAAGGCTGCTGTTCTCACAGTATGAAAGCCAGAGTCTCCAAACTTGGCACAGTTAGTTACTTGGTGACTGAGGTTAAAAATTATGGAAAAAGGAAAAGTGCCAATGTTTATCATCAGAAGACCATAGCTGAGAGAGAAAAGTGTCCAATGTTCAAGTAATAATGTTCAAGTAGTCCTCGGTTAACTGGAGTGTAAGTTTGTTCTTAACCTGAATCCGTTCTTAAGTGGGAACGCTGTGCTATCTCTGTCCCCTTTGCCTCCTATGTGCCCCCCTTTGCCTCCAGTGTCCCACTCCGTGCTTCTCTGTCTCCATCTGTGCCTGTTTCTCCCCTTAAGTGCTTTTCTCCCCAACTGCCGTCACAGTGGTTGCCTAAGTGGTAACCCTGGTTTGTGAGGATCCCTTTACTTACTACTCCTTTCTCCAACCTAAACCAATACATACTGCACCATATTGGGCTCTCTGTGTTTTTGTTCTTTTTCTTCCTCTGTTCCCCTCTATGCCTCTCTATGTCCCCACCTCTGTTTGTAACCCCCCTCTGGGCCCCGTGCCTCTGTACCACCTTGTGCCTCTCTTTATACCCCCTGTGCCTTTGTGGATGGATAGTGTAAGGGTTAAGGGCTCTGCCTCTGACACAGGAGACCTGGGTTCAAATCTCGGCTCTGCCTGTTCAGTAAGCCAGCACCTATTTCAGTAAGGAGTTTCTTAGGCAAGTCTCCTTTACACTGCTACTGCCTACTGCCTCGCAAGCGCTTTGAGTCCGACAGGAGAAAGGCGCTATACAAATACTGCCATTATTATTATTTTCCTCTGTTTGTACCCCCTGTGCCTCTGTACCTCCGTTTGTACCCCCTGTGCTTCCGTGTAGCTCCCTGTGCTTCCGTGTGTACCCCCTGTGCCCCTGTCCCCGCTCTCTGCCTCTGTTTGAACCCCCTGTGCCTCTATGTGTACCCCCCTGTGCTTCTGTCCCCGCTCTATGCCTCTAAACAGTGACCCCCCCTTCCCCCGTGCCTCCACGTTGCTGTCTCCCCCTTGCCGCTGTCCTCTCTGCACTCACCTTCCAGCCAGAGTGCAACGCTGTCTGTCCTCCACCTCCGGCTCCATCTAGCTGTGTACAACAGCACTGCTAGATGCAGCTTTGCTTCCTGTATCTCATGTGACATACAGGAACCTGTATGCCACATGACATACAGGAAGCAAAGCAATGCATCTAACGGTGGCTGTACGTGGCTAGAGGAGCAGGAGGCAGAGAGTGGAGGACAGACAGCGTTGGACTCGATTCGGAGGTGAGTCTAACAGTGCTGCAGGGGCAGGCGCCGGCACTAGGGGGAAGTTTGAAGCTGCTTCTTCAAATTTCTCCTACGTGAAAATTACGTCATTACGACAGGATCGTTTGTATCGATAGGTCGTTCGTGAGTCGGGTATTCGTAAATCGGGGACTACCTGTAATTGAATCAACGCAGGCCACAAGTAGGGTATATGATACAGTTCCACCGGGCTTTATATAAGGTATCAACATAATAAAAGTGAGTCCCAGCACCCAAAAGGAAAAATGCTTACCAGCCAATAACTCACGTTATAAGGTTGTTTACATAGCATGAGGAATGGTAAAAGTGCATAGTATTGGTATGTTTATGCCTTGTGGGGATAATAAAATTATTTGTTAAAAAAAAATAAAATACATGTGCAAACATACTTAGAATAAATACATTTCTTCCAAAGAAAAATGTACTATAAATTGCTTTTCTGCTATTTTCCTGTTGGTTATAGTAAGCAGTAAAAGTCTGACAGATTTAAGAGTAGCCCATCTCCTCATGGGGGATTCTGAGGATTTTCTTTATTTTTTAAAAGCATTTGCCAAACAGCAGTTTCTCAGTTCAACTGCCAAAATAGGAACAACATGCTCACCCCCATAACAATGCATTCTGCAGCTCTGGCCAGCTAGATTAGGGGACAGTGTACATATAAAGTTTATGGTTTTTATACAACATTGTAGAGATGCGACCAAGTGGGGAAAAAAAAAAACTTTTTAGTTCAGGTTTGATGTTAAGTGTCATTTTTGTATTTGCAGTCAACTTTTAAACTTGATACCGGTTTGCAAATTGAAATGGAAAGGTAATTTTTAATGTTCACTGAAATATGTTTATACAGTTTGAAATACAGAACATGTTTGTTCATTTAGCCAAGTTGAGTTAACCTGCATGTGAGTAGCTCACAGGCCAGAGCAATAAGTAACGCACAACAATTTATAAAACCCTTGCTGAACTCCCAAGAAGACATCAATTCTGAATATAACCTTCACAAAAACAGATTTATTTTTTTTAGGGGCTTGCCATTAGTGTGAAGCTGATGACAGGTTTGTTAGGGAAATCCCAGCTCCTGGGGGGGGGGGGGGGGGGGGGGGGGGAGTCCTGTAGCCAATGGAAATCCAGCTGAAAAGGTGAAACCTCTCCCACAGTGTAGGCCTCATTTAAATTTGGCCTACTGATACACAGCCTTCTGGATAATGACATCACATGTAGTTCATTCCTGATTTGCATGAGCTGATATTAAACTGGATATCTCAGCATTCATAGCTCCAACACACGCTCCATTTGGAGGTTACCCCCTAACTACCTCTGTGCCAAATTACAGCCACCCAGCACCACTGGTTTACAAGATGGCATTGATATACCTGATCTCAGGAACCATCAGGACTAAGGGAATGTCCCCACCCTACTCTAAACATTTGGAGTATGTAGGAGCTATGAGTGTTGAGATATTGGCCTAAATTCACTAAAATCATGCTGGAGATAAGGCAAGAGAAAACTTGCCACCACACAGTGAGTTATCTTATCTCTTCATTCCTTAAGTTACCTCCTCTGTAGTTATTTTCATATGCAGTTAATTAACAGCCTGTCTTTAACTTTAGAATTCTGGAGTTATTTTAAAGGAATACTGTAGGGGGGTCAGGGGAAAATTAGTTGAACTTACCCGGGGCTTCTAATGGTCCCCCGCAGACATCCCGTGCCCGCGTAGCCATTCACAGATGCTCTGGCACCGCCTCCGGTTCACTTCTGGAATTTCAGACTTTAAAGTCTGAAAACCACTGCGCTTGCGTTGCCGTGTCCTCGCTCCAGCTGATGTCACCAGGAGTGTACTGTGCAGGCACAGACCATACTGGGCCTGCACAGTACGCTCCTGGTGACATCAGCGGGAGTGAGGACATGGCAACGCACGCGCAGTGGTTTTCAGACTTTAAAGTCTGAAATTCCAGAAGTGAACCGGAGCATCGGTGAGTGGCTGCGCGGGCACAGGAAGTCTGCGGGGGACCATTAGAAGCCCCGGGTAAGTTCAACTCCTTTTCCCCAGACCCCCTATAGTATTCCTTTAAGGATTGAAGAGTTAACTTTAGAGATCTCACCTTCACTTAGACAGAAGAGTTAAAGAGGTAAAATGCTTCCTGAATACTACATGCCTTATCACCATGGTGATAACTCTAGAAATGTTATTAAAGACAAGAGATAAGCTTAGTGAATTGAGGTCACTGAGTCTTAAATATCAGAATCTTAATATAATACTGGAGACAAAGGAGGATCAGACACATCGGCACAGCAACGTAGTGAAGTGCATAGAAATGGCAGCAGCACAAGATCAAACACAGCACTGACATAGCCGCTTAGTGGAGAGCAGAGAAATAGCAGAACATAAGTGTGAAATGCAGTCTTTCATGCAGAAAATTGTGGCAAAATGCGATTGTTTGCAAATCTTGTCCAGGAAACAGCATCGCTCCCTGAAAGATAATTACAGAGTTGAGGCAAAATAGTGGGGATTTGGCAGCTATTTTCGATGTGAAACAGGGCCCTAAGCAATCTGGATAAACTTGGGGATCTATATAATCTTCAGTCCTGGCCAAAAGTTTTGAAACCGTCAAAAATATTGTAAATTAGAAAAGTTGGTGCTTAAGTTTTTATAACAGCAATTTGCATGTACTCCAGAATGTTATGAAGAGTGTTCAGATGAATTGCATAGTCCTTCTTTGCCATGGAAATTAACTGAATCGCCAAAAAACCTGTCCACTGCATTTCATTGCTGTCATTATAGGACCTGCTGAGATAATTTCAGTAATCGTCTTGTTAACTCAGGTGAGAATGTTGACGAGCACAAGGCTGGAGATCATTATGTCAGACTGATTGGGTTAGAATGGCTGACTTGACATGTTAAAAGGAGGGTGATGCCTGAAATCATTGATCTTCCATTGTTAACCATGGTGACCAGCAAAGGAATGCATGCAGCCATCATTGCGTTGCATAAAAATGGCTTCACAGGCAAGGATATTGTGGCTACTAACATTGCACCTAAATCAACAATGTATAGGATCATCAAGAACTTCAAGGAAAGAGGTTCAATGCTTGTTAAGAAGGCTTCAGAGCATCCAAGAAAGTCCAGCAAATGCCAGTATCGTCTCCTAAAGAGGATTCAGCTTTGGGGTCGGAGTGCAACCAGTGCCGAGGTTGCTCAGGAATGGCAGCAGGCAGGTGTGAGCGCATCTGCACGCACAGTGAAGCGAAGACTTTTGGAAGATGGCCTGGTGTCAAGAAGGGCAGCAAAGAAGCCACTTCTCTCCCCAAAAAACATCAGGGAGAGATGGATCTTTTGCAGAAAATATGGTGAATGCTGCTGAGGACTGGGGCAAAGTTAAATTCTCAGATGAAGCGCCTTTCCGATTGTGTGAGGCATCTGGAAAAAGGTTTGTCAGGAGAAAAAAAGGTGAGCGCTATCATCAGTCCTGTGTCGTGTCAACAGTAAAGCATCCTGAGACCATTCGTGTGTGGGGTTGCTTCTCATCCAAGGGAATGGGCTCACACACAATTTTGCACAAAAAAAAACACAGCCATGAATAAAGAATGGTACCAAAACACCCTCCAACAGCGACTTCTTCCAACAAACCAACAACAGTTTGGTGAAGAGCAATGCATTTTCCAGCACGATGGAGCACTGTGTCATAAGGCAAAAGTGATAACTAAGTGGCTCGGGGACCAAAACGTTGACATTTTGGGTCCATGGCCTGGAAAATCCCCAGATCTTAATCCCATTGAGAACTTGTGGTCATTCCTCGAGGCGGGTGGACAAACAAAAAACAATTATGAAAGAATGAGTTGCTATTAGTCAGGATTTGGCCCAGGAGTTGATTGAGAGCATGCCCAGTCGAATTGCAGAGGTCCTGGAAAAGAAGGGCCAACACTGCAAATACTGACTCTTTGCATAAATCTCATGTAATTGCCAATAAAAGCCTTTGAAACGTATGAAGTGCTCATAATTATATTTCAGTACATCACATAAACAACTGAAACAAAGATCTAAAAGCAGTTTAGCAGCAAACTTTGTGAAAACTAATATTATTGACCGTCTCAAAACTTTTGGCCAGGACTGTATATATATCTATATATTCATTTTTTTTTTTCATTTATTAAACATTCTATTTTTTTTTTTTTTTTTTTTTTTTTTTTTTTTTTTATAATTAGATGTAATACTATACAAACAGCTGAAGAATTATATCCTTACTCCAGAGCAATTGAAAGATCATGGCTATCCATTGGCACATCCAGAAAAGCCTGGGAAGGCTGTTGTTTTTACAGAAGAGGAAAAGAAAAGCTCATCTTGTGAGTATCTGAAACTGAAGAAAACACAAGGGATGATTTTTAAAATGCATCAGTGTAATTGTTGTGGATTGCAACCACTTGAACTCAGTTTTATATGAAATAACAGTTTGTTTTTAAACTCCTGCAGCCTCCATTCGAATATGCTGCCGTTGTGGCGTAGAATTTATGGTGACGCAGAGTGGAAAATACGTACGCCAGGAGGAATGTGTTCATCACTGGGGACGTCTTCGCAGACAGAGAGGTGCCGTCTGAAGCATGAAGTGGCAGAGTGAGCTGCAAATAGTGTGTGAGAATAACTGGTTATGCAAATGCAGTGAAATAAGAGGTTTGTGAAACAAGATGTGTGTGAAATGAAGGACAAAAGTGCTAAATGAGGTAATGGAATGGCAAAATGTTCAGTTACAATTGGGATAGTGCCTTGCAGGAGCTCTGGAGTATTGTGGTGTTTGAAAGTCCATTAGAATACAATACATGAAATAGATATTCATACTGAGGATTGAATCTTGTAGCAGTGAAAATATTTTTTTTTTTATTTTATCCACAGTGCCTGGAGGCTGGGAGACACAGTATAGCTGCTGTTCTGGTGCAGTTGGGTCAACGGGATGCCAGATTGCAAAGGTTAGATTCCTATTTATTGCCTATAACATAAATACAAAGGTGCTTTAAGATATGTACGGTAAAGGTGGCCATACATCTATCGACTTGGCGGCCGATCGACCATCCGATTCAATAATTATTGGTGCTGCCAAAAGCATGCCCGATCTGGGATGTGACCAATTTCGGGCCCAAATTGGTTGCATGCATTGATTGGAAATGCTGCAAGATGTCAGGCGGTAATTGGGACGAGCGCTGAAACCCTTGCGCTGTTCCTCCTAATGTAAAATGTGCCTTTCCATGCAGCGTACTTTACCTGTCCAACATTTTACATTAGGGGGTGGCAGCATATGTCGCGTTAAATCGGTCGGGAATCGGCCTGCAGTGTATTGACAGCTGACAAATCTCTCTCTCATCAGATTCGATCAGAGAGAGATTTGTCTCTTGGTCAAATCTGCCCATCATCACTAGATGTATGGATACTGTTATGATCACCTCTGCAGCATGTACTGCTGGCTGCAGTTTTACTGAAGACAAGCAGTTTTTGATGTCATTACATGCATTTGCTTGCATAGTTTGGGTTGCACTCAAACTAGTTGCTGATTCCATCTGTAGTGGCTCTACAGTTCTGGCCAGCTCAGGATTGAATAATTACCATTCACCTGTGTGGGAATCTGCATGTCTGCTCCCATTGGATGACCTCAGTATAAAGATCTGCTTCCTGCAGGGCTCCTCGGACTATCATAGTTTCAGATCATTCTGTTACTCTGTCTGGGCCCCCCTCGCTCCTAGATCTTGTGTGCACTGCACTGACTCCTGCAAAGGGGTCAGTGAGTCCTTCTAAGTCCTGTTCTGTTTATTCAGTAATTGTTACTTGCTAGTTTTGCATCATATATCGGTTCATCGCCAATATATACGCATACTAGCGTGTTTGTTATTCTCCTTGTATTCGTGTTACGTTAATGCATCAGTGTCGCTGATATATACGTACTCAAACTGTTTATATCCTGTGTTCAGTCAGTCAGGTTCCAGCACGTTTTGGTAGGTTGCGCGTATCGTGATCACCCGTGCTTAGCTAGTTTAGTCTTGTTCCTTGTCCTGCTCCAGTTCTTAGTTAGTGTTCCTTGCTTATGTCATATATCGGTTTATCGCCGATCTATACATATGTCAGTTAGTCGTTTGTAGTTCATTGATAGCTGTAATCATTATATACTAGGAAATCATACCTATTGTATATTTGTGTGTATTACGTCTGCCTTCTTTGGCTCTATTTCCCGACTATTCTGTCCTGTCCTTGTGAGGCACGCCACCGCTGCAATCACATTGGCTGCCTCATTCCAGTCTCTTGTTATGGAAGCTTGCTGTCACTTAAGCAGTGACTAGTTAAGCAAGCGTTCATTCTGTTACCTGTCCTGATCTTCTGAGTTCTGGTTTATGCGCTCAGCGCTACCTTGATTGTTTGTGGCTGTTCGGATCTACACCTGCTCTGTGCGCCACATCTCCTGTTGGAGTCAGTCCTCTCCTCCACTGGGGATATCCTGGTTCCGTGTGCTAGCGTGTGTACCTCCTTCACGTCAGGATATACACCACGTGCTGACTGTGGAGAATATACCACCAAGCGTAACAGATACCTTAGTGTACCTTGTCTGTAATTAATGACAATTGTGGTACTTCTGACACTTCTGTCCTCTGCTCTTCTGAAGTAAAAACTAGGATATGATATGGCAGAGGGGTTGCCTAGATTTCTGCATCGTGTAAGTTCATGTATTGGGTTTTTAAATGGCTAATTGCTTGGATGGTAACAGGTTATTACAGTATATGTTTGATGCCTAGTTCTACCTTAGATTGGACAGATTTGTTTATTTGTATTGGTGATCATCTTGGCTATTTAGAGTGGACCTCAACTCTTGCACAGGTCACAAGGGAAACATAACAGAAATGCACTCTGTATGTATTTTAACTGTTTAGTCTGTGCAATTCCCCCTCATTTGTTTCTAATCACTAATTGTTATTTGATCTCCCCCCTGTGTCACATGACTGCTTATGGCAGATAAGCAGATACGCCCATTTGAAAGTACAAGCTGTAAACAATGTCTGCTTCCATAAATCATGAAGTAGAAACGGTGCAGATTTATTTTAGGATTTGTATTAGCTGTAACAAAGAAATGTTTTTGTTTAAAGGTTATCATGCTGTTGTGTATCTTTTAGAACAGAGAGGAGTTCTGAGTTCAGGTCCACTTTAGCTATTGCTTATGACTGCTTGTAGATTAACTATTTAGATTTAACTATTTCAAGCAAAATGTATAGTAGCTCTTTGTTACTTTACATTTTTGATGTATTAACCACTCCCCCCCCCCCCCCACAGGTTATTGCCCCCTTAAAAACCAGAACAATTTTCACACATCAAGCCCCTCCCATTCATTCGCCAATAACTTTGTTGCCACTTATGACACTAATGGTCTATATACTGTTTTTTTCGCCACAAATTGAGCTTTCTTTGGGTGGTCCTTTTTGCTAAAAATGTATTTTATTTTAGCTGCACTTTAAAGGGAGTAATAAAAAAAATCATTATTTCTTAGTTTTTAGCCATCATGGTTTTAAAATAAAATGTGCTAATAGAAATAAAACAGACATGGTTTATTTATCCATTTGTCTCAGTTATTACAACATTTAAATTGTGTCCCTAATAGAATGTATTGCGACAATATTTTATTTGGAAATAAAGATGTATTTTTCAGTTTGCGTTTCTTTGTACTAGATCCATAATTACGAGCCCTAATTTGCAAAAGTAATATGGATATACCCTAATGACCTACATATTCCCTAAGTTAACTATTTACATAGTTACATAGTTATTTTGGCTAAAAAAAGACATACGTCCATCGAGTTCAACCAGTACAAAGTACAACTCCAGCCCGTCCCCCACATACCCCTGTTGATCCAGAGGAAGGCTAAAAAAACCCCACCAGGCATGGTCCAATTAGCCCCAAATGGGAAAAATTCCTTCCTGACTCCAGATGGCAATCAGATAAAATCCCTGGATCAACATCATTAGGCATAACCTAGTAATTGTAGCCATGGATGTCTTTCAACGCAAGGAAAGCATCTAAGCCCCCTTTAAATGCAGGTATAGAGTTTGCCATAACGACTTCCTGTGGCAATGCATTCCACATCTTAACCACTCTTACTGTAAAGAACCATTTCCTAAATAAATGGCTAAAACGTTTTTCCTCCATGCGCAGCTCATGTCCTCTAGTCCTTTGAGAAGGCCTAGGGACAAAAAGCTCATCCGCCAAGCTATTATATTGCCCTCTGATGTATTTATACATGTTAATTAGATCCCCTCTAAGGCGTCTTTTCTCTAGACTAAATAAACCCAGTTTATCTAACCTTTCTTGGTAAGCGAGACCTTCCATCCCATGTATCAATTTTGTAGCTCGTCTCTGCACCTGCTCTAAAACTGCAATATCTCTTTTGTAATGTGGTGCCCAGAACTGAATTCCATATTCCAGATGTGGCCTTACTAGAGAGTTAAACAGGGGCAATATTATGCTAGCATCTCGAGTTTTTATTTCCCTTTTAATGCATCCCAAAATTTTGTTCGCTTTAGCTGCAGCGGCTTGGCATTGAGTATGATTATTTAACTTGTTGTCGATGAGTACTCCTAAGTCCTTCTCCAAGTTTGATGTTCCCAACTGTATCCCATTTATTTTGTATGGTGCTAGACCATTGGTACGACCAAAATGCATGACTTTACATTTGTCAACATTGAATTTCATCTGCCATGTATGTGCCCATATAGCCATCCTATCCAGATCCTGTTGCAATATGACACTATCTTCCTGAGAGTTGATGATTCTGCACAATTTTGTATCATCTGCAAAAATAGCAACATTGCTCACTACTGCATCTACTAGGTCATTAATAAATAAATTGAAGAGCACTGGACCCAGTACAGACCCCTGTGGGACCCCACTGCTAACAGTCTCCCATTTTGAGTACGATCCATTGACCACAACTCTTTGTTTTCTGTCCATTAGCCAGTTCCCTATCCATGCACACAAACTCTTCCCCAGTCCTTGCATCCTCAACTTTTGCACCAGACTTCTGTGGGGAACAGTGTCGAAGGCCTTTGCAAAGTCCAAGTATATCACATCTACAGCATTCCCAATATCCATATTAGCATTCACTACCTCATAAAAGCTGAGCATGTTAGTCAAACAGGACCTGTCTTTAGTAAACCCATGTTGATGCTGAGAAATAAGATTATTTTCTACTATGAAGTCATGTATAGTATCTCTTAGTAACCCCTCAAATAGTTTGCATACAAATGATGTTAAGCTTACAGGTCTATAATTTCCTGGATCAGGCTGTACGCCAATCCACTGGGACTCTGCTAGCTGCAAGAGAGTCACAAAAGATAAGATAAAGGGGCTTAGCTATAACTGAACTTAATTCTCTTAGGACCCGAGGATGCATGCCATCCGGGCCAGGTGCCTTGTCTATTTTTAATTTATTTAGTCTTGCCTTTACTTCTTCCTGCGTTAAGTATTTAATATTACAGTTAGAAGATTGAGACTCTTCTGCCTCTGTAATTTGCAACAGTGCTGTTTCCTTTGTGAAGACAGAAGCAAAGAAAGCATTTAATAACTCTGCCTTTTTTATTTTTATGCGGTCACTAAAAAAAAAAATACAAAAAAACAATAATTATAGTTATACAGACAGGAAGGGATGTAAGGGGTTAAAATTGGTTTATTTTTTATTGATTAACATTTGTATGTGTATTAACTTTTTTAGGTGTATTTTTATTTTTGGCCTGGGGCTGGGCGCACGCCGCTGTAAACGCCACGGTACGTGTATCTATGCCCCTTGTCCTGAAGTCCACATGGGTGTAGATACACGATACAGTGGTGCTGAGCAGGTTAAAATGTTTTTGCCATGTTATTTTTGCAAATACCATTCATAATAGTTACCGTATTTTTCGAACTATAAGACTCACCTAGTTTCAGAGGACAAAAATCGGGGGAAAAAAATAATAGGAAACCTGGTGCATCTTTAGTGCATGAGTGTCTTATAATCTTTTACCCCCCAAGCTGTCTCTATCTAAACTACATTGCCCAGCTAAACTAACCCCTGCTGCCCTACTGGCTACACTACACTAACCCCCTGCTGCCCTTACTATCTACACCAAGCTACACTGTCCCCACAAAGTACATTAATCTTCACTGATATCACAACCTACACTAAGCTGCACTGACCCCACAACCTACACTAAGCTGCACTGACCCCACACCTGCACTAAGCTACATTGACTCCACAACCTGCACTAAGCTACACTGACCCCACAAGCTACACTGACCCCACAACCTGCACTAAGCTACACTGACCCCACAACCTGCACTAAGCTACACTGACCCCACAACCTGCACTAAGCTACACTGACCCCACAACCTGCACTAAGCTACACTGACCCCACATCCTGCACTAAGCTACACTGACCCCACAACCTGCACTAAGCTACAATGACCCCACAACCTGCACTAAGCTACACTGACCCCACAACCTGCACTAAGCTACACTGATCCCACAACCTGCACTAAGCTACACTGACCCCACAACCTGCACTAAGCTACACTGACCCCACAACCTGCACTAAAGCTACACTGACCCCACAACCTGCACTAAAGCTACACTGACCCCACAACCTGCACTAAAGCTACACTGACCCCACAGCCTGCACTAAAGCTACACTGACCCCACAACCTGCACTAAAGCTACACTGACCCCACAACCTACACTGACCCCACAACCTGCACTAAGCTACACTGACCCACAACCTACACTGACCCACAACTTACACTGACCCCACAACCTGCACTAAGCTACACTGACCCCACAACCTGCACTAAGCTACACTGACCCACAACCTACACTAAGCTACACTGACCCCACAACCTACACTGACCCTACAACCTGCACTAAGCTACACTGACCCCACAACCTGCACTAAGCTACACTGACCCCACAACCTGCACTAAGCTACACTGACCCACAACCTACACTAAGAAACACTGACCCCACAACCTACCCTGACCCGACAAACTACACTACAGTACATTTACCGTCAGTTGTAGGGCTGAAGTGAGCTGGTCCAGGAAGATAGGGAAGCTTCACTCGGGAGATCGGTGTGGGTCTCGCATCAGCGGCGAGTCTCATTAGCCGGGAACTGGGGGTGATGGAGAAGAAAGCTGCTGCAGGATAGCCCACATGGTCTCAGCGGCGACAGTGGGGAAACAGTCCACTCAGCTGGAGCGGTGGTGGAGCTGGAGCCGCGATAGAATGGCCACATGGTGCGCTCAGGAGAGAGGAGGGCAGCGCATCTGTGATGGTCTCAGCGGCGAAAGTTTGCTCAGTGGTGCCGGTAAACAATGGCCCACGTGGTGCAAGTGAGGCAGTCGCCATAGCACTGGCAGTGGGCATACAATCCTCTCACGGTGGGAGAACTGAAGCTGGATCACGTAGTGCGAGGGATGCAGCCCATCCATCCATCCTCGTTATAGCGGCGGCAACGGGAAACGATACTCACTGTGGCGGTGTTGGAACTGAAGCCGCAGAAGGATTGAGCACATGGTCTCAGCGGCGGCAGAGCTGAAGCCGCTGCAGGATGTCTCACGTGGTGCTCTCAGGGTGAGAGGAAGAGAGCCCAACCGTCCAGGTCTCAGCAATGGCTGCCTGAAAACTTTCTTAGGGGCGGCAGAGCTGAAACTGCTACAGGATTACGCAGGTAATTGGCGGGTGACGTACAGAAGCAGGACGAGCCCGTGGCTGAATAGGCGAGGGCTTACGCTATGTCCTGCACCTGCCTATGGGGGACACCTGGCCTCACATTCGGACTATAAGACGCAGGTACTTTTCCCCTCCACTTTGAGGGGGAAAAAGTGTGTCTTATAGTCCGAAAAATACGGTACTTACCAGTACAGTAATATCACTCCCCAAAAACATTACCCTAAATAGGTACACAGTTGTGAACTGAAAAACTTACTATTTAACTGGTATGGTACATGGAATGCAGATACTGTAATTCTACAAATTCTGAGCTGATGTACGTCTTAATGCTAATTTTATGTGAATATGGGCAGCTTGGAAAGAAGTCAATCAAATTTGTAGGTTTCAAACTTTTCCCACACTCCCAACAGGGAAAAATAAAGATATTTATATCATTACCACCGAGATCCCATTACTTCTTAGCAAGAAGTAATTGGGTTGCATACTTCGTAGTATGTGCTCACACAAAACTTTTTGAGGAATTTTACACAAAACGAATGCACCTCATTCACAATTAGAACCGGATATAGATGGGTGGTTAAACAATTTACCAATACCTTCCCTTATTAATGAACAGAGGACTTCCCTTAATTTACCGATCTCTACACAGGAAATGGACAGAGTGATTTCCTCCCTCGAAAGCTCCAAGGCACCTAGCCCTGATGGCTTTTTTTGGTTATATTATAAAAAATGTAAACAGATCCTTATCCCCTAACTTAAAATATTATTTAATGCCGCTTTACAAGGCAAAAAAATGCCCTCAGGAACTCGCCAACACATTTGTTTACTTAATACCTAAACCCAACCAGGACCATACCCTACCACAAAATTTTCGTCCGATCTTGTTGATAAACAATTATATTAACATATTTTCGAGGATTTTAGCCACCCAATTATACAATACAATACAATAAAATTTCTATAGCGCTTTTTTCCCATAGGACTCAAAGCGCTTAGGCTCTCTCAGATTCGGTAATTGGTAGTAGGATGAAGTATTCACACAACAAAAGTTATATTTCTGCAAATGCCAAACTGAACAGGTGGGTTTTCAGTCTGGATTTAAACACGTCCAGGGATGGAGCTGTCCTGATCTGTTGAGGTAAGAAGTTCCAAAACGTAGGGGCAGCATGACAGAAGGCTCTGGGACCAAAAGTTTCCAAGTGGACTCTGGGTATGACTAGATTATTAGAACCTGTGGATCTGAGAATGCGGGGATTGCTACGCGGCTGCAACATTTCTTTCATGTATCCAGGGCCTATATTATTCAGGGATTTAAATGTCAGTAGGCCGATCTTGAATAGGACCCTCCATTCTATAGGTAGCCAGTGAACGGAGTGCAGGACTGGCGTTATGTGGCAGTGACAGGGTTGGTTGGTTAGCAGTCTGGCAGCAGTATTCTGTATCAGCTGTAGGCGGTACAAGACCTTTTTTGGAAGGCCAGTGTAGAGAGCATTACAGTAGTCCAGTCGGGATGTGATGTAGGCATGGACTAAGGTTGGCAGATCTTCTGGGGGGATGAGGTGCTTGATTTTTGCAATGTTCTTCAGGTGAAAATAGGATGATTTCACCACAGCCGAGATTTAAATTCTGACGTTTAAATCCCCATCAATTAGAACTCCCAGGCTATGCACATGGTCAGAGCTGCGTAGATCCGTGCCTCCTATTCCCAGTGGTGAAGACTGCAAGTTAAGTTGTTTTATCATGCTCTGCCCTCCAATCAGAAGGACTTCAGTTTTGTCTGCATTTTGTTTCAGCCAGTTGTCATTCATCCATTGCTGTAGTTCACGTAAACAGGCGTTTATAGTTAGTTGGGTCTGTCACACCAGGCTTGAAGGAAAGATATAGTTGGGTGTCGTCTGCATAGCAGTGGTATGTCAGGCCATGTTTTTGGATTACTTTTCCAAGCGGTAACTTGTAAATCGTGAAAAGCAGGGGAGAGAGTTATCCTTAGTTATTGCAGATTTAATTTCTCTTTAACAATCAGGATTTATCCCTCAGAGGCAGACAACAACACACGCCTGGCCTGTAGCATCCTACAAGATGCTAAACTTCACAATCAATGGCTCTTACTGTTAGAGCTGTATTTAAATAAGGCGTTTCATTCGGTCTTATTATAGCCCTATCTGCATAAAGTGATCTTAAAGATGGACATTTTGGGTGAATTTACGCAATCAATTTTGGCCTTGTATATATACATCAGATTCAATACCCATTAAAATAGGCATCAGGCAGGGGTGTACCCCTATCCCCATTACTCTTTTCCATCGCTATTGAGCCCCTATCACTGGCCATACAAAATAATCCCAAAATTAAAGGTTAAGTGAAAGAAGATAAAGAATATAAACTCAGTTTATATGCAGATGAAGCTTTTATTTTTATCCCAGCCCCTGACATCTATGTCTACTCTGATGCCGCAATTGGAGTGTTTCGGCAGCTTTCTGGCCTGGTCATTAACGTGTCCAAATCACAGGCTTTATCTATTAATCTTCCCACTCAGGTGGTTAAATTCTACAAGGCCAATTTTCGCTATAAATAGGTAGACACAAAAATCACAGAGATCAACACATTGGCCTCAATTCAATAAGATCATGATGGAGATAAGGCAAGAGAAAACTTCCCCCACACAGTGAGAGTTATCTTATCTCTTCATTCCTTAAGTTACCTCCTCTGTAGTTATTTTCATACGCAGTTAATTAACAGCCTGTCACTTTAAAATTCTGGAGTTATTTTAAGGATTGAAGAGTTAACTTAGACAGAGGAGTTAACTTTAGGTTCTCCTGAGGTAAAATGTTTCCTGAAAACTACATGCCTCATCGCCATGGTGATAACTCTAGAAACTTTATTAAAGACAGGAGATAAGCTTAGTGAATTGAGGCCATTATATATGCATCTCATTTTTGGGTATGCTGGTATTAGGTGCCAATAATAAGGCATGCTGTGGTTCTAAGTCTATTGCATGTGAAAAGAAAGTACGCCGATCCCTTTTCACTCTGTCCCAATGCGCCTTAATAATTTGACAGTCCCAAAAAAGATATCTTGGTGATCCATCATCTTGGCAACTGCTAAACCATAATGTTGACAAACCCCAGAAAATTTTTATGGAGCTGTAAGGGGGTCCTATACCACCTACTGGATAATTTTAAGGCCATATCCCTAAGCATGGGAGTTCTAGTAGAGCTTACCAAATTAAGGCCTATTGCTTGCCAATCCTGTATGTCCAGGTCAAGCTGCAGATCGGTTTCCCAGTCTAGCATACCTTGTTTTCTGATCTTGCAGGAGACATATCATGAGGTTTTTGTACATTGTCTAATGCTGGGCATACACGAGTCGATCCGGCGGCTCGATTAGCCGCGGGATCGATTCCCGCTCGTCCCCGCGGGCGCTCCTTATCTTCCGCTCGATTCCCCACTATTGTCCGACCCGCGGGGATCGAGCGGGAAATCGATCCGGCGGGTCATCGGACCTGTCGGAAATTATCAATCGAGCCATCAGTGGCTCGATTGATATGGAATAACCTTACCGTGTATGCCCAGCATTAGGTGGTAGTTTTTCCTTTAATCTGGCTCACCTCGCAGACTAGTTACCAGAGGTGTCCAAGATTGATTTCAGTAATCAAAAGAGCCCTGAAACACGATACCATTCATGAGTTTATTTGAAAAACAAAATATTTAATCATTATTACACTTAAATAAAATTTGCATAATAATTCAGGACACAGTGTATATATACTAATGATTAGATATCAACGCATACCAGCATAAGGAGAGATAAAAAGAGGAGAAAAAAATATAGGAAATAAATGGGAAATTGGAAAAAAAAAAAAAAAAAAAGCAAAACAAAAACAAGAAAAAAAATCTAACAGAAAAAGAAAAAATATTTTATTTCCTCGGTGGTTGAAGAGGAGAGAGCAACTCTTAATTTCAACAACCCTGAAGAGCTCATTCCCTAAAATCATGCCCAGGTTTACTACGGATGTTATCCTCTACCCTGAGTCAACCTGTAGTCCTCTGTTTTTCCCTCCACTTTTCCCAGGGAGAGGTTGCCTGACGCAAATCTCAATTTATCTCAAGGATTAAGGCCTCGTTCACAATGCGTTCCGATCGTGTTAGCGTTCACGTTGGACGTTTTGTGAAGCAATTTTTTTTCCCTTCGATTTGTTCGTTGGACGTTTTTGGTAAGCATTTTTGTAGCCATTTTTGCAGAGCGATTCAGTTTTTTGAACTCTTTGAGCAAGAAAAGAATAAATACAATGTATTTATGCAATCGCTGCACAAAGAGATTTTGTAAGCGTTTTGCGTTTTTTTTTTCCCTAGACCTTCCATTGTAGCAAAATCGCCCCGAAAATGGTCCATGCAGCGCTTCTCTGAGCGCAAAGCAGACGGATCGCCCTAATCTGAACTAGCGCATAGGATAGCATGATGTAAGCGCTTTCAGGGCAATTTTGAAAATTCGCAGGCACTTAAAAAACAATCGGCCCCAGTGTGAACAAGCCCTTACTGCTTCATCCTGTGTATGGAGGATGCCTACCCATACCATTCCCCCTATCATTGGGGCCTGAACTGATATCCAGTGTCTACTAATAAGAATCCTGGCACCATTTATCAGGTGTATTATCAAAGACCTCTTATAGCTCTTAATTTTCCATGAATTTTGAGTGTAAAAGGTAGAAACTTTGATGCCCTACTGAGTCGATATCTGTCAGAACCCTAATGTATTTTATTAATTCCAGAATGGACTGAGATTCTGACAGTCCCAGAATACATGCAACAAGGTCCTCTTATCTTTCTGGGATCTCCAGCATCTCCTATCCTAGCTGTTTGTTGTAGAATATCACCTAACAACTAGCTTATACCAAGATTCTTGCATTTTTATAGACAGAGGATTTATGTGCTCAAATTAACATTTTCTTCCATTGGAAGCCTGTAAAATCCTTCCGCAGTTCCCTCTGCCACTTATTTCTGTAGGAATGTGTAAGGTCTGCGCCTGTATTCAGTAAATTATACACCCTAGACTATGATCCCTTTTCTCTCACCCCTTTGTGCTTAATTTCTCAAAGGAAGTAATTTCTTCAGGCAATTCTATCTTCAATTTAGTTTAGATCCTTCCTAATGTTGGGAATACACGGGTCGATTCTGGTGCTCGCTTCTCTTATCTTCTGCTCGTGGCAGCTAGTAACAATTGCCACCCCTCAACAACCCACCCATCCCACCAAGCCTTCTGTCATCTCTGGTTTTCTAGGAGGTATACCTGGTATGAATTATGCTATCTTTAATTGTCCAAGTACCGTATATCCTGAAGTTGTGCAATGAGATTTATTTCCTTCCTAATGTATGTTACCAGAATAAAGAATCACCAATTTTTAAAGAAGCCTTTATTTTGTCCTTTTGGGTAATATCGTCCAGCTTGTCCTGCTGAAATAGGTGAGACAGCTACTCTTTTTTTAACATCCCACACTGAAGGAGTTCATGAGTAGATCCATTTATTGAAGATCACTTTATGGGAAGCTATGATAGGATGCACCATTTTACTTAAAGATAGATTTGGTTCTGTAGAGGATGATTGTGGGAACTAACCAGGTGTAAAGTGATTAAACAATACCAACAATGGGGAAACCTCCAACTGTACCTTGCATACACTTTCAACATATAGCACCACACATTTTGGACAGTTTGGTGAATAGTTGGAAGGAGGAGACTTATACTTAACAACTTACTGCACCTGATGCAGTATAATCACAGCCTGGGAAAACCTCACTTGAAGTTACAGGGCCGTGAATACACGTCTTCAGCGGCAAGCGCATGCACTCCCGCGAGCGCTCCGGTTGCCTCACGTTAGCGGATAGATGAATGAATGGGAATGCAGTTCCCATTCATTAATCTAAGTCCCTGTGGCAATGAACACCGGCATCTATTAGATGCCTGCGTCATTGTATCTTCCTGAAGTTACAGTGCCACACATTACTTCCGATTCACGTACTTACTGTACATACGTGAATCGGAAATGAGTGAGGACATCTTGTGGCCAAATAGTAAAACTACATCTAAACACATTTTATTTAATTTTAGATTTAAGTGTTGGTATTTGTATTAACTATTTCCCTCCCACACTCCCCCGTAGTACCCAAACATTTTTTTTGTTTAGGGAAAGAAAAAAATTATATGATTAGTTGCCTTAGGTACTGAAGTTTTTTTTTAATAGGTATTTCAAGAGGGTATATTACTGTTATGTTTTAATTTGTTGGCTAATAATTAGTGATGGATGCAAAACTGAAGAAATGCACCTTTTATTTCCAAATAAAATATTGGTGCCATACATTGTACTAGGGAAATATTTTAAACATTCCAATAACTGGGTCAAATGAGCAAAAGAATGTGTGGGTTTTATCCACAGTAGACCGTTTTATTTTAACTCTATAATGGCCAAGAACTGAGAAATAATTATTTTTTTCTTATTATTCCAACTAAAATGCATTTGGAATAAAATAATTCCTAGCATAATGTACCTCCAAAAGAAAGCTTAATTGGTGGCAAAAAAAAACAAAATATAGATCATTTCGTTGTGATTAAGTTATTGGCAAAAGAATGGGATAAGCGCTGACAGGTAAAAATTGCTCTGGTCCTAAGGTGGTCAAGAGGTTAATATTTAACCCTCCTGGCGGTCTATTAAAAACCGCCAGGGGGCAGCGCAGCAGTTTTTTTTTCTTTTTTATAAATCATGTAGCGAGCCCTATGCAGCGGCATCCCCCCACCCGCTTCAATCAGGAAATCCCGCTCAAAGAACGGGAGTTCCTGGAGGGCCTCCCCCATCGCCATGGACGTCACCGACGTCATTGGGAGTCCCGATCCACCCCTCAGCGCTGCCTGGCACTGATTGGCCAGGCAGCGCACGGGGTCTAGAGGGGGTGCTGTGCGGTGAGCGGTGGCTAAACGGCGCGGAGCGGCGGCACTCGGAGTGCACACGCAGCTAGCAAAGTGCTAGCTGCATGTTGCAAAATAAAAGTATGCAAATCGGCCCAGCAGGGCCTGAGAAATCCTCCTGCGCGGCTTACCCCCGAACGTAGGAAGGTTAAGGCGTATTTGGCGCTATGAATGAGTTTGAGCTGCACCAATTTTCCCCAAGAGATTAGTTTACGGATAACACGGTGCCCCTCTAAAAACGTTTAACTATGTTCTCACAGCTAAAATAGACCATAGACCATTTGTTAAGTTGTGTAATGCCTTATTAGACATATTTATCTGTTGAAGACTAGCTTGAATAGTAGAAATAGAGATATGTGTGGCCAAGAAGCTATCAAAGTTGTTCAGTGTGGCTACTGTGGACAATCTACCAGCTTTACTGTGAACTGAACACAATTGCTCATAGAACAGGAAATTATTTTTGGGGATATTAAACTTGGATGAAATTTCCAGGAAAGACAGTAGCCTACTTCTGTAGATGTCACAAAGCTAACCCAGGTGCTCCACCTCCTTCTCCTGCCAGTCCAGGAGTCCTCCTCGAACCAGGCTAGCCGGGAGGCCTGGGTGTCCCCATAAGGGCATGTATTTAGAGACCTGTGATGGAACGGCAAATAGTTTACATAACTCTCTCCAAGCTATCATGGTGTCCTTGATAATTTTGCTATGTTTAAGTTTTGGTGGCTAATTTTTTAAGGATGTTTGCAGTAATCCCAGGAGAGTACATGCTGGTCTTAGGGTTGCCAACTGTCCGTCTGTGGATGGGCAGTCCATTCAAATGCCTCTAAATTTTATATAAATACATAATAATTTTGCATGTCCGTATTTGAAGATTTGCGTCCGTCAGAATAAGCAAAAAAGTGCTGGCCGCGGCAGCTTGTCATGTGCGCATGTGCAGCAGACACTGAGATCGTGGTTAGAAGAGATCCCGGCTCACTGCAGCAAAGCCTCAGACTGTGGCTCCCTCTCTCTCTTCCCTCCAATCCGTAGCCTCATTTGTTAGCTGGCGCCTCTCTTCAGCAAATAGAAAAGAGGCAGCCAGCCGAGTGTGCTACGCGCCCACAGCCCCAGCATCCCAGTCCCGACTACCACAGAGGGGAGAGCGCTCTACAGCCCCTAGTATTGATGTGCAAGCCTTCTTCTGCTGTCAGCCAAAAGGATGGAACATGCCGTGGTCTGCACTATCAGCTATGAGAGAGCTGGTGAAAGTGCAGCGGCATTACTGCTGGAGAATGTCTCTGGTCGTGTGAGGTATGGGGGAAGCGAAGCATTTCTTCAGACACAGTGAGGAGGCTGTGGAGTGTGGAGGATTACTAGGAGTCTTGTGGTGTTTGGGGAGTGAAGCAGGGGAGAGAGAGTGATTGCTCCCTTCTCTCATAATAAAGTAAACCTCAAGAGAGGAGACACCAGCTGAGCTTGGTGTAATAAAATCACCAACAGTGGAACGCAGCGTGACCAAGCGTCCAGGAGGACGCGAAACGGCCGTCGCTAGGCCCACATCTGCCCCGCACTCTCACCTCCCATACTGACAGGCTACGCACGGAATCACAGATAAGTTATCAAGCCATAAATATCTGCATGATGCATATGATACAGATGAATTGTGTTATGTACTGTACCTGCACTGGTGTTGTTCATTTGCAATAAATGTACATGCTTGGACGGAGGATGCACGCTTTCTGCTTCTAAATACACACAGTTCAAGTTTCTTCCTTCAAATTGCCGCAGCGGAGCACACGTCCTATGTAAGCAATGTAAATATGCATAGCCTGTCAGCGACATGTTAGCCACCTGTGCACACAGAACTCGCACAATAAGCTGAAGACAAAATACCTCTTAAAGGAGAAGTGCCGCGCCACCTCTGTTTGTCTTTAACGTAATAAAATCACCATGTGGCTCTAAAAGGGCAAAGTAGTAATCGGGGGGCAAGAGCATTTGTTTCTTTTGATAATAAATTAACTGTTGTGAGCTGCTCAGATGGATGTATAGCAGCAGCAGTTCTGTGTGTTTATCTGATGGAGGAACACTTCATAGCCTGCATACACAAGCAAGAAGGTTCAGATTTACTTAGCTGGGGCTTCTTCCAGCCCTCAGCAGTCTATCAGGTCCTTTGCTGTGCGTCTGATTCCTTCCATGGTGCCGCTGTCCCCTTTTGAAAGATCTGGCTACTGTGCATGCGGGGACGAATCAATGTGCCTCCTCTATCGTGCTTCTGTGGCCTGGAAGCGTTCGATACTTGCGCAGTTCACACAGATTTAAACGGCACATAAACATAACGCTGCTGGTCACGGGAGTGTGATAGAGGAGGATCATGGATGAACTTATGCATGTGCTTTACCTGGATCTTTCAGAGGGGACAGTGGCACCATGGAGGGAATCAGAACTACAGTGAGAGACCTTATAGACTGCAGCGGGCTGGAAGAAGCCACAAGTAAGCAGGTCTGATCTCTCCATACCCCTACCATCAACACATCATTGCTTTAAATGTTCTTCAATAGAGGTTCCTCTGTATCAATACGTGTGTACAATTTATGTAAATATTGTGACCACAGCTAGACACCTTTTCTCCTAACCCTTCAGAGAGTATGCTGCAGACTCCATCCCCAGACTCCGCCCCCTGCCCGTTCAAAAAATTAGGTGTCCTGACTTTTGGGACCTTTTTGCCCTGCAAAAATTAAAAATGAGGTTGGCAACCCTGGCTGCTCTATTTATCCAGTCTCTCACATGCCGTGTGAGACATGCTAGAATGTAGTGTTGAATGTTGGGGAAAGCTATGTTCTCCATTCCTTGGGAAGCTTAGAGAGACCTATTCTGAGCTTTTTTTGTCCTCCACAGGAAGCTTTATTTAACGCCTTACCATTAGAGTTCTTTAACCACTTAAGGACCGCGGTGTTAAACACCCCCTAAAGACCAGGCCATTTTTTACAATTCAGACCACTGCAGCTATAACGGTTTATTGTTTGGTCATACAACTTACCACCCAAACAAATTTTACCTCCTTTTCTTCTCACTAACACAGCTTTCTTTTGGTGCTATTTGATTGCTGCTGCGATTTGTTTTTACTATATTCATCAAAAAAGACAGGAATTTTGTCAAAAAAATATTTTTAACTTTCTGTGGTAACTTTTCAAATAAAGTCACATTTCTATACACGTTTTTGTCCAAATTTATTGTGCTACATGTCTTTGATAAAAAAAAAAAAATCCAATAAGTGTATATTTATTGGTTTGGGTAAAAGTTATAGCATTTACATACTATGGTACAAAAAAGTGAATTTGCGCAGTTTGAAGCAGCTCTGACTTTTCTGAGCACCTGTCATGTTTCTTGAGGTGCTAGAATGCCAGGATGGTATAAATACTCCCAAATTACCCCATTTTGGAAAGAAGACATCCCAAGGTATTTGCTGAGGGGCATAGTAAGTTCATAAAAGATTTTTTTGTCACAAGTTAGCAGAAAATGAGTATGTGGGAAGAAAAAAAATTTCCATTTCTGCTAACTTGTGACCAAAAAATAAATAAATCTGCCACGGACTCACCATGCCCCTCAGTGAATACCTTGCGGTGTCTACTTTCCAAAACTGAGTCACTTGTGGGGTACTTGTACTGCCCTGGAATTTTGGGGAGGGCTACATTGCGAGCCTAAAGGTGGTCCTTGGACTTTGGGCCCCTTTGCGCAGCTAGGCAGCAAAAAAAGTGTCACACGTGGTATCACCGTACTCAGGAGAAGTAGTATAATGTGTTTTGCAGTGTCTTTTCACACATGCCCATGCTGGGTGGAAGAAATATCTCTTGTAAAGGACAACTTTTTCTAATTTTTTTTTTTTTTGCTCCCGCCCAGCATGGGTATGTATAGAAATACACCCCAAAACACATTATACTACTTCTCCTGAGTACGGCGATACCACGTGTGACACTTTTTTGCAGCCTAGCTGTGCAGAGGGTCCCAAAGTCCAATAAGTACCTTTAGGATTTCACAGGTCAATTTTACTTATTTGGTTTCCAGACTACTCCTCACGGTTTAGGGCACCTGAAATGCCAGGGCAGTATAGGAACCCCACAAGTGACCCCATTTTGGAAAGAAGACACCCCAAGGTATTCCGTGAGGGGTATAGTGAGTTCATAGAAGAAATTATTTTTTTGTCACAAGTTAGGGGAAATTGATTTTTTTTTCCTCACAAAGGCCTCGATTCACTAAAGGGTGCTAAGTGTTAGCACGCCGGTGAAGAGGCACTTAGGACGCGAAAACGACCGCTTCACGTGCTAATATTCGCACAAGCGAAAGGTAGCACCGTTCACGTGCAAAATAGCCTGAACAGCTATTTTGCACGCGATCGGTGCAACGTTTCGGGTGCACCGCAAAGCGCACGATCAGTAACAGCTTTAGACGTGCAAACTACTTAGCACCCTGGTTTGCACGTCCAAAGCCTTAAGACGTGCTAATTGAGTTCACTAAGTGAATTTAGGCCAAAGTGTAATTTTCCACTAACTTGTGACAGTCAAAGCAGAGGAACTCCAACACCGCCCCTCAGCTCATATGCCTCGGCAAACATATCTTACTGCGGAGGAGAAATCTCGTCCTGCAGCGCTGCATGCACCGACTTGTGTGTAATCTCACAGACGCGCAATGCTTCTGTCAGGATGCACCATCAGTACTGCCGCTGGTTGGTCAATCTTTGGGAAAAGGTCTGTCACTACAGTGGGGCAGGCTGAACGCAAGTGCGGCCAAATGATCAGGCCTGATCGGGCAAACACTGGGTTTTTAGTGGAGCCTATTCTAAGGTGACCCTAACATACTTATATAGATCTGACTGCGATCAGTACTGATCACTTACAGGATACTATATAGTACCAATGCTGATTAGCGACAGTGATGATGCTAATCAGCGACTAATTAGTGACTGCGGTATAGTGGGCTGGGCGCTAACTGACGCTAACTACCTAACAAAAGGACCTAGCTAACTCACTGGCCTAACTGTTAACACTAGTAATACTAAAACAGTGACAGTTTTCACTGGATAGTTTTCACTGGACTAGGATAGTGACGAGGTGATCAGAGTGCAATCAGATCGAAATCTGATAGCAATTGAAAACAATCAAATGAAATCAGAGGCAATCAAATGCAATCCAATGCAATTGAACGCAATCAAATGCAATTAGAAACAGACAGAGGTCAATCAGAGCCAATCACAGGGCAATCAAGAGGCCAATCAGATGCCAATCAGAGTGAAAACAGGCAATCAGATGTCAATCAACAGTGCACAGACGATCAGATGTCACTCAGACCTCAATCAGATGCCAATCAGAGCTGATTACAGGCAATCCGATGTCAATCACTGCAGCTGTCGATGCTAAACAATGTAAACCGCAATCAGTGGTGATCAGCGGGCAATCAGACAATCAAATGCCAATTACAGTGAAATAACAGGTGATCAGATGATCAGTTGTCAATCAGACCTCAATCAGATGCCAATCAGGCGATCAAATGTCAATCACTGCAGCTGTCCGATGCCAAATGATGTAAACAGCAGGCAATCACTGGGCAATCAGATGTCACTCAGACCCCAATCAGATGCCAATCAGACCTCAATCAGAGCTGATTACAGGCGACCACATGTCAGTCAGACCTCAGTCAGGGGCCAGTGAGGGGTGATCAGCGGCAATTGAGGGGGGGGGGGGGGTGACAGGGCTTACATGCAGGGCTGCCGTCCTCTCTGGTAGTCTATCTGGGGGCACTGTGACCACCAGAGGAGGAGGAGGCAGCCTGTATAATACGTTGTTTCCAAAACAACGTATATTATATAATTCTACCAGGCAGATTGTACCCGCTCAACCCGCCGGCGCTGCTATTTGGCCGGCGGGCTGATGACGGAGGGAGCCACAAAGGATGCTGGGCAATGCGCACAGGCGATCGCCCGCAATACAGCGCTCCAGGACCTGACGCCAATTTGCGTTAGGTGGTCCAGTGGCTGCCGCCGCTGCCACGCCCGTTGGCGTGACGCAGTCGTTAGATGGTTAATAAGAGTGGTAGTGTTTGAGGGGGGTATAGTAGTCTGCCAAAACTGACATAGTTTAGGTTTTATTTTTAGGGCAGCTTCTACATATCCTGGAGCTTTTCCTGCATTTGTTTATTTTTTTCCTTTAGCTTTTTGTAACATCCCCCCCCCCCCCTTCATTATTCCCATCATCCCCTATGCTTTGAATGTGGTGCTCGACATAGTTAAGCCTTTGGCTGTGAGGCATAGTCTGCCATTTGTCTTGCAGGGACTGGGCTAGTGTTGCCTTGTAATGTGGTCAAATTTTTATTTTTATACTATGTTCATGACCATTCACATAATAATGGAATTGTTACAGCTATGTTATGACTCACATTTATGTTCTGATTTCTACCTCAGCAACATGTGCAAGATGGACGCAAAGAGAATCTAGATGGTTTTGTGAAAACTTTTGAAAAGTTGCATAACCCTGAAGACAGTCCTGGAGTCTTTGCTCTAGATTGTGAAATGGTAAGAATTGCTTTATTAAAAATCTTTCTTATACATTTATATATGCTTTATATTATATTTTGTGACTGGGACAGATCTTATGGACTGATTTAAAGTCCAGGTTTCCCCATTATTTAAGAGAAAGATCTTGGAAATGATAGATCTGTAAGCCTAACATTAGTTGTGTGCAAACTTTTTTAGGGTTTACTAAGGGACGCTATACAAGTCTACATAGATGAGAATAATTTACTTTTTCAGCATTAACATGGGATTACTAAGGACAGGTCTTGTTTGATTAACATACTTAGCTTGTATGCTAATGTTGATATTAGGAAAGCTGTAAATGTAATATACTTGGACTTTGCAAAAGCCATTGATGCGGTTTCATACATCAGCCTGGTCCTTTTTTTTTTTCTCGAACTCCGCTCTATATCAGGGTCCCCAGACTTAATAGGCTGCATCGAAAACATCTTTATGTCTGGTAATTAGTTTGCATCATAGTTCAAAGTATGTGTATACTTTTCTTTATTTTATTAATGTGATTATATGCATATATAAAAAAAAAATACAAATTCTACACATCAAATCAAATAGTCACCCACATATCCACAATATACAAATAAGAACACCTACACGCGTCCACTTGTCCATGGACGTATGTAGCACGCACACAAGCATCCACATATACGTACAAATCCACACAGACCTTCACACACCCATCCACATATACCCACAAACCTATAGGTATGCATACTAGCCTACCCACTCTCGCATATAAACAATCATTCAGAACCTTCATAAACCAAACACTTTAGCCGTTATAATAAAGTGCTTCCTATCTGCACGCCCTCCTCCCTTCAGCCCTATCAAATCTTAGCGCAACTTACATATCTAGCATTCTGCCCCTAACGCTAGTTCTAACCAGCCATTTTTTAGATTTCTTAGCCAGTTTTCATCAGCTGGTTTTTCAGTATGTGTTCCCCCATCAGCAGGCGCAGCATCCACCCGCCAACCAATCAGTCATTTTAAAGGGTTATTTGCATTTCCAATTCTGGGCAACAATAATACCGGCCACTAAAGATCCAATTTCTCTCAAATCTTTTAGGGCTCGTTCCCACTATCGCGAATCCGCATGCGTCCAACGCATGCGGATTCGCACATGTAATGCAAGTGGATGGGCCTGTTTCCACTGTAGCGTTGTTGAGGTGCGTTTTTTTCAGCGGTAAAAAAACGCACAAACGAGTCAACGAATTCGCCTGCGAGTGGAATGCATGCGAATCGCCGCTAATGTATTTAATAGGGAAATCGCATGCGGCTTTGTCATGCGGATTTCCCCGCGATTTCGCATGCTTTGCTATGGAGCTTTACTCTGGCAGTGACATGGTTAAAATCGCCTGGCTCCTTGCCATGCGAAATCGCATGCGAAATCGCGGCTAAATCCGCATGCGGAAACGCAGCCGCATGCGATTTCTTCTGCGGTGGAATCCAGGCGATTCCGCACCGCTACAGTGGAAACAAGCCCTCACTAAATTAATCTTCTCATTTTTCACAATACCACAAATTGCTTCAGTCGGTAGGATTCGAATATCTCTTTTAAGATGTTTACACCAGAAGGCCTCAAGTTCCTTCCATAGTCCTCTTACTAACGGGCAGCCCCACCACCTATGTATCTCATCACCACAGCCCTGATCACACTTCCAGAACTGATTATTTTGGTTCCCCTAAAACTTTGCCAACTTAGCCGGTGTAAAATACCATCTAGCCACAGTCTTGTATTGGGACCATTGTAGTTTTCTGATATTTCCAAATTATATGAATCACATTTTTCCACTGATGTTCATCTAAGAGGACTCCTAAGTCTTCCTCCCATTTTTCTCGCCATTTAGCCAACTTTCTACTAGAATTGTCTTGGATGTACTTATAGCACGTGACTAGTGGCGAGACACCAGATTCTAAGTTCCATCGTCTTAGGAGATCAAATAATGTTCTAAGTGATGGTTTAATAATAGGATGTGATGTTCTGTACAATAATATTTGTATATTACCCGGGATCCATGTACTAATTGTTTCTAGGCTTACCTCTTCCTGTTCTACTTTTATCCAAATTCTGTCACGGATGGCTAGACAGCACCAGTCTATTATCCTTGTAATGTGGATGCTTTTATAGTAGTCCACTACATCTGGAGCCCCTAGTCCCCCCTGCTTCTTCCCTCTCAAGTGATCATAGGCTATCCTCTGTTTTTTTTTTTTTTTATTTGCCCAAATAAAATCTTGCAAAATAGCCTTCCATTCTTTAAACCAACTATTCGGGTAGACAATCGGGAAAACACTGGAGAACACAGAGTATCTTAGGAAGCACATACATCTTAATGATATCTACCCTGGCCAATGTTCCAAAACCGGTGCTATCTGCCGCTCTCAATATAGCTTTGCAATCCATAACTATCTTAGGGAAATTAACATTATATAAATCCTTATTATCACTGCATAACTCAATTCCCAAGTATTTAATTGATTTTTTTGCACCAGACTAAATGGTTAGCTTTCTGTAGTATGGACTTTTTTGTTTCAGAACATCCAATATCCGGTATCACAGTTTTCCCCTTATTTATTTTAAAAGTTAGAAAATTTACCAAAATCATCTAATTTCCAATGCTGTATGCAGTGACATTATAGGATTCGATAATGTCAGCAGCAGATCATCTGCATAGGCAAGAAGTTTAAGTTCAAAATATTTCATAGGTATACCCTTTATAAGCGTCTCCTTCTGAATTAAGCTAATCACTGGTTCTAAACCAAGATTAAAAAGCAGGGGGGACAGCGGGCATCCCAGTCTCACTCTATTCTGTAGTTTAAAATCCCTTGTAACGCAGCCATTCAGCCTTACGCACGAAAATTGATTTCTATAAAGTTTTTTAATTCTAGTAATAAATGGTCTATCCCAGATTTTTCTAAGGTTTTAAAAAGGAAATCTTTTGATATTCGATCGAAAGCTTTCTCTGCGTCCACAGTGACCAAAATGGCCTCCTTTTTTCCTTTTACATTTGTGCATAAAGCCAACAGTAGCATAGACATTTTCCTGGATTAATCTTTTTCATAAAACCAATTTGTTGTCCATCTAATAAATCTTCTATAGTATACTCCAGCCTCGCTGCCAGTATCCTTGAGTATATTTTAACGTCCACATTAATTAAAGAGATAGGTCTATAATACTGGCTACATTTATAAGTAGATTTCCCCTCTTTGGGGATCACTGTTATATGAGCCTTATAAAGGTTCATACACACATCAGACTATAGTCTTTTGAAAATGAAAGATCACAGACCAATTTTACCCCCTTCCATGTAGTATGAGAGCCATACCTTCACAGTCTTTTCTATGGAGCTGAACTCCCCATCAGAAAAAAAATCTTTGCAAGATGCTGCACACACAGGTGCTGTACAGACACAAAAGATCAGTATCTGCCAAAGATCTGTTCCTGCAAATTGCATTCATAGTCTATGAGATCTGCAGATCCTCATACACACCTTGTTTAACTGACATTCATCTGCAGATCAGACAATCCTCTGCAGATCTGAAAATCCATCCTGGTGGATCTGATCTGCAGATGAATGTCAGTTAAACAAGGTGTGTATGATGATCTGCAGATATCATAGACTATGAATGCATTTTGCAGGAACAGATCTTTGGTAGGAACAGATCTTTTGCAGATACTGATGTTTTGAATGTCTACAGCATCTGTGTGCAGCATATTGCAAAGATTTCTGTCTGATGGGGAGTTCAGCTCCATAGAATAGACGTGAAGGTATGGCTCTCATACTACATGGAAGGGGGTAAAATTGGTCTGTGATCTTTCATTTTCAAAAGACTATGGTCTGATGTGTGTATGTGGCCTTCGACTCCCTGGAGAAGGTGACATCAGAGTCTTCAGAGTTTACTAGATTACAGAACACAGGGGGCCAGTTCTTCACACAGGGATTGGTAGCATTCTGCTGTATACCCATCTGGCCCTGGACTTTTACCTTTTTTTAGTTTTTGGACTGTGTCTTTAAATTCCCATTAGGCTATGGGGTCCTCCAGTATCGACCGCATATCATCATCAATTACTGGTAGGCCTACCGTTTCTTAAAAAAAAAAAAAAAAATCAAACCATTTTCCAAGTTATATAATTTTTCATAATAGCCAGTGAAAATTGAGCCAATTTCTTCGCTGTTTGTTTTGAGGTTCCCATTGTCATCCCTAATCTTTTCAATAACATTTTTTTTATTCCCCTTCCTTAGATACTCCGCCATAAATTTGCCATAAATTTGCTCAATCTATTAATATTTTTTTTTAACTTTGTTGTTTACAACTTTTATCTAATACTTGATTAAGCTCTATTTTATTATTGAGTTTTATAGTATTTTCAATGGAGGGACAAACCTTCAATACTTTATTTACATCATCCAATTTCGTAATCAGACTATCTATCTTGAGCTTTTTTTCTTTTAACTTTGCGCTTTTTATTGCAATTAGTGTGCCTCCTATGACACATTTCAAGGTGTCCCATAAGATAATTTGAGTGGTTTCTGGTGTCTGGTGTCATATTACACGCTAGAAAATCCTTTGTTTACTGACCGTTTATTTTTAACCTCAACGTCCTCTAGCAGAGAAGAATCTAATCTCCACAGTCTATTTATGGCGGAGGCTTGTTCTATTTCTATAGACAGCCATATTGGAGCATGTTGAGAGTAAGTTATGAGACAGATTTCAGTCCTCTCCACCTTTACAATATCCTTCTGCGATATTAAAGAGACTCTGAAGCGAGAATAAAACTCGCTTTTTCCCTTATATTGAGCTGTAGCACTGCCCCATGCGCGTCTATCAGCGGCGGATCTCCGCCTCTCCCCCGCCCCTCTCAGTGAAGGAAGACTGAGAGGGGCGGGGAAGAGGCAGCGATCAGCGCTGATAGACGCGCTGAGAGGCAGGGCTGCGTCCGTTAGCCCTGCCTCAAGCAGGAAGCGCTCCTCGCACAGCACGGAGGGGATTTGAGGGGTAAAGGACCCCCGTTCTGCCGCGGGATAGCGGCGTTTTAGCAGGGGCAAACATGCCCCTGCTGAATATAAGGGAAAAAGCGAGTTTTATTCTCGCTTCAGACTCTCTTTAAACAAAATAGATGATCCTGGAGGCGGTCCCATGCCTGTCAGAGACAAAGGTATCATCTCTCGCCTGGTTATTTTGTAGTCTCCAGATATCCACCAATTCCAGTGTTTTAAGTCTGTCCTTTTTCTTAACAAAAGTTTTATTATGCAAATAGTAGTACAAACATATGAAACAAGGCAAAGTGAATACTTTTTACAATCATATAACATATGACGGCTGTTGTTTTGACTTATACGTTGCTACTTAGTATGGAACCGAAGGATCTATACATCCTCTATAGAGTATACATACCGTCACAAGGTCTAATATCGTGCACATCACATTTTACAAAGTTTAAAATAGTGATATAATGAAAACTATTAGAGAAGGAGTAGAAAACATTGCATCAGGAATCTATAACATTACAGAAGAATTAGTAAAATTTGTATTCTATGTTCTATAATCTATATGCGGGGTTGAGTGGAGGGTGAGTATGAAATGTCTTAGCAGGGATGGGAGGAGCACCCAAGGTGTAAGTTGTGGGGAGCACAGGAATAATGTTTCCTAGATACAGCCGCATCCTGGGAGGGGACACTATGTATGGTTCATAATTTGAGAATACTCTTCTTTGGTCTGAAAATCTATCCATAAAGCCCAGGTAAAGTAATGTTTATCAAATGTGTTTTTCTGTAGATGAGATATTTCTTCAAATTCCATGATGGAGTTTATGGCTAGGAACCATTCTCTTAGGGAGGGGGCTTGAATAAATCTCCAGTGTCGTGGGATGAGGCCCTTGGCTGCATTAAGGAGAAATGGAAGAATATTTTTCTTTTAGTTCCTAGGACTCATCTTAGTCCTATGGAATAGAACCACCCAGGGGTCTCTATCAAGGGAGACATCAGTAATTTTCAATATAAGCTTCAGTACCTTATCCCAGTAGACCCTAATAATTGGGCAGGTCCACCATATATGTAGCATTGTTCCCACCTCTTCACATTCCCTCCAACAACAATTTGAAATCTTTATATTAAAACTAGAAAGGCGTGCTGAGGTATAATACCATCAAGAGATTAGTTTGTAATTAGCTTCTTGTATTTTAGAGCTTATAGAAGAGATATGAACCAAGTCCAGGACCGTGTCCCTTTCAGCTGTCGTGAGAGTAGAACCTATCTCCGCCTCCCATTTATCCAAATAAGGGGGGGTTTCCTGGCATACCTGGTCTAATATGATATTGTAGAAAAGCGAGATACCATGTGAAGGCCTAGTTTCCTGTAGAAAGATTTTAGAGAGGGGAGATGGAGGGCTGAGCGATTCTCTAGAGATATTTAATGAGGAAATAAAATGTTGGAGTTGTCTCCAATGCCATCTATCAAGTGGAAGAGTTCCAGCCTTGTTTATAAAGTGCTCTAGCTGGTGAAACCATTTTCCAAGTTATATAATTTTTCATAATAGCCAGTGAAAATTGAGCCAATTTCTTCGCTGTTTGTTTTGAGGTTCCCATTGTCATCCCTAATCTTTTCAATAACATTTTTTTTATTCCCCTTCCTTAGATACTCCGCCATAAATTTGCCATAAATTTGCTCAATCTATTAATATTTTTTTTTAACTTTGTTGTTTACAACTTTTATCTAATACTTGATTAAGCTCTATTTTATTATTGAGTTTTATAGTATTTTCAATGGAGGGACAAACCTTCAATACTTTATTTACATCATCCAATTTCGTAATCAGACTATCTATCTTGAGCTTTTTTTCTTTTAACTTTGCGCTTTTTATTGCAATTAGTGTGCCTCCTATGACACATTTCAAGGTGTCCCATAAGATAATTTGAGTGGTTTCTGGTGTCTGGTGTCATATTACACGCTAGAAAATCCTTTGTTTACTGACCGTTTATTTTTAACCTCAACGTCCTCTAGCAGAGAAGAATCTAATCTCCACAGTCTATTTATGGCGGAGGCTTGTTCTATTTCTATAGACAGCCATATTGGAGCATGTTGAGAGTAAGTTATGAGACAGATTTCAGTCCTCTCCACCTTTACAATATCCTTCTGCGATATTAAAGAGACTCTGAAGCGAGAATAAAACTCGCTTTTTCCCTTATATTGAGCTGTAGCACTGCCCCATGCGCGTCTATCAGCGGCGGATCTCCGCCTCTCCCCCGCCCCTCTCAGTGAAGGAAGACTGAGAGGGGCGGGGAAGAGGCAGCGATCAGCGCTGATAGACGCGCTGAGAGGCAGGGCTGCGTCCGTTAGCCCTGCCTCAAGCAGGAAGCGCTCCTCGCACAGCACGGAGGGGATTTGAGGGGTAAAGGACCCCCGTTCTGCCGCGGGATAGCGGCGTTTTAGCAGGGGCAAACATGCCCCTGCTGAATATAAGGGAAAAAGCGAGTTTTATTCTCGCTTCAGACTCTCTTTAAACAAAATAGATGATCCTGGAGGCGGTCCCATGCCTGTCAGAGACAAAGGTATCATCTCTCGCCTGGTTATTTTGTAGTCTCCAGATATCCACCAATTCCAGTGTTTTAAGTCTGTCCTTTTTCTTAACAAAAGTTTTATTATGCAAATAGTAGTACAAACATATGAAACAAGGCAAAGTGAATACTTTTTACAATCATATAACATATGACGGCTGTTGTTTTGACTTATACGTTGCTACTTAGTATGGAACCGAAGGATCTATACATCCTCTATAGAGTATACATACCGTCACAAGGTCTAATATCGTGCACATCACATTTTACAAAGTTTAAAATAGTGATATAATGAAAACTATTAGAGAAGGAGTAGAAAACATTGCATCAGGAATCTATAACATTACAGAAGAATTAGTAAAATTTGTATTCTATGTTCTATAATCTATATGCGGGGTTGAGTGGAGGGTGAGTATGAAATGTCTTAGCAGGGATGGGAGGAGCACCCAAGGTGTAAGTTGTGGGGAGCACAGGAATAATGTTTCCTAGATACAGCCGCATCCTGGGAGGGGACACTATGTATGGTTCATAATTTGAGAATACTCTTCTTTGGTCTGAAAATCTATCCATAAAGCCCAGGTAAAGTAATGTTTATCAAATGTGTTTTTCTGTAGATGAGATATTTCTTCAAATTCCATGATGGAGTTTATGGCTAGGAACCATTCTCTTAGGGAGGGGGCTTGAATAAATCTCCAGTGTCGTGGGATGAGGCCCTTGGCTGCATTAAGGAGAAATGGAAGAATATTTTTCTTTTAGTTCCTAGGACTCATCTTAGTCCTATGGAATAGAACCACCCAGGGGTCTCTATCAAGGGAGACATCAGTAATTTTCAATATAAGCTTCAGTACCTTATCCCAGTAGACCCTAATAATTGGGCAGGTCCACCATATATGTAGCATTGTTCCCACCTCTTCACATTCCCTCCAACAACAATTTGAAATCTTTATATTAAAACTAGAAAGGCGTGCTGAGGTATAATACCATCAAGAGATTAGTTTGTAATTAGCTTCTTGTATTTTAGAGCTTATAGAAGAGATATGAACCAAGTCCAGGACCGTGTCCCTTTCAGCTGTCGTGAGAGTAGAACCTATCTCCGCCTCCCATTTATCCAAATAAGGGGGGGTTTCCTGGCATACCTGGTCTAATATGATATTGTAGAAAAGCGAGATACCATGTGAAGGCCTAGTTTCCTGTAGAAAGATTTTAGAGAGGGGAGATGGAGGGCTGAGCGATTCTCTAGAGATATTTAATGAGGAAATAAAATGTTGGAGTTGTCTCCAATGCCATCTATCAAGTGGAAGAGTTCCAGCCTTGTTTATAAAGTGCTCTAGCTGGTGAAGGGAATGATCTGAGGTGAGCACTTCGGCTAGTCTTAGGACCTTGTCTGTGCTTGAGGACCATTTATTGAAAACCGAGCTAGTTTGGCCTGGTGGGAAATGTGGGTACCCAGTGAGGGGCATGCGGGGGGATAGTAATTTTCTACCATATAATTTCTGCATAATAGAATGCCAGATTTTCAATGTAGTTGTAATAGCTGTTTAAACTATTTTCAGCGATGACATCTTAGTTTCTGGGATCCAAATTATGTCTTTTAGGGAATGAGAGGCGGTGATCTGCTCCAATCTGACCCATTTACGTTCTGAGAGCGAAAAGGTCCAATCCAGTACACGATTTAAATGGGCGGCCCAGTAGTAATACCTTAAGTTTGGGGAGCTAAGACCGCCTTCGTGTTTTTCCCTGTATAGCGTTTCTGCTCCTAGTCTACTCTTTTTATTTTTCCAGATAAAATTTCTGAATTTAGAGTGTAGCTCTTGGAAATATGAATTAGGGATATGGATCGGGAGCATTTGTAGTAGAAAGAGTATTCTCGGCAATACGTTCATTTTGAGAGTGGCTATCCTTCCTAGCAAAGTTATACCCAAAGGAGACCATCTGACTAGGTCAGACTCAACGGTCCGTAAGATGGGAAGGAAATTAAAAGAAAAGTGTTGGCTAAAGGAAGGGCAAAGATGGATACCCAAATACTTAAGGGAGCGGGCCTGCCATTTAAAGGAATACTGTAGGGGGGGGGGTCGGGGGAAAATGAGCTGAACTTACCCGGGGCTTCTAATGGTCCCCCGCAGACATCCTGTGCCCGCGCAGCCACTCACCGATGCTCCGGCCTCGCCTCCAGTTCACTTCTGGAATTTCAGACTTTAAAGTCAGAAAACCACTGCGCCTGTGTTGCCGTGTCCTCGCTCCCGCTGATGTCACCAGGAGTGTACTGCGCAGACACAGACCATACTGGGCCTGCGCTGTGCGCTCTTGATGACATCAGCGGGATCGAGGACACGGCAACGCAGGCGCAGTGGTTTTCTGACTTTATAGTCAGAAATTCCAGAAGTGAACCGGAGGCGGGGCCGGAGCATCGGTGAGTGGTTGCGCGGGCACAGGATGTCTGCGGGGGACCATTAGAAGCCCCGGGTAAGTTCAGCTCATTTTCCCCCGACCCCCCTACAGTATCCCTTTAAAAGGGAAGGAGTCCTGTATGGATTTTAGTGAATTTGGTGGTAAGGTCAGGTTTAGTGCTTCGGATTTACTCCAATTTATTTTAAAATTAGAAAGTGTACCATAGGCCTTCATTTTAAGAAATTAGGAATAGATATAAGAGGGTTGGTTAGGAAACACAGGATGTCATCAGCGTAAGCTGCAAGTTTATTATGCATATCACCTACGGTGATGCCTGTTATATCAGGATTTATTCTGACAGATTGAAGGAATGGTTCTAGAACAAGAGTGAAAATGAGGGGCGAAAGGGGGCATCCCTGGCGAGTAGCATTTTGGATATGGAGGGGATCTGATAGGATACCGTTGACTCTGACCCTTGCAGTAGGTTGTGAATAAAGGGCTAGTATGTATGATTAAGCTTTGGGTCCTATTCCAAACTTGTCCAAGGTGGCCCTCTTAAAGTCCCAATCCACTCTGTCGAACGCCTTCTCCGCGTCAGTAGATAGAAAGAATGCAGGTAATTTAAGGCGTCCGACAGAGTGGATCAGAGCAAGGGCCCTAGTAGAGTTATCTCTGGCCTCCCTCCCAGGTATGAAGCCCACCTGGTCTGGATTTATGAGCTTGGGTAACAGGGGGCCCAGACGAAGAGCCAACACCTTAGCAAAAAGTTTTATATCTCCGTTTAGCAAAGGGATAGGTCGATAGCTTTGGCAAAGATTGGGGTCTTTTCCGTCCTTATGTATAACTGAAATATGAGCTCTTAGGGCATCCACAGAGAAAGGGCATTGCTCCGTTATAGAGTTAAAGTATCTCTGCAGCGGAGTCAAAGGGACATGGCTATATGTTTTATAATAAATGGTTGGCAGTCCGTCTGGGCCAGGAGTTTTTCCCAATGGGGTCTTCTTAAGGGCCATATAGATCTCATATTCTGTGATCTCCTCATCCATCAGCTTTTTTTCTGCCTGTGACAGCTTAGGTAAGTTGAATTTGCTTAGGTATGAGTTGATTTTACGTTTTCTAGCCCCATTTTGCTCCAGGGACTCTTCAGATCTAATGCTGTATAATGAGGAATAATATTCTTTGAAAAGTCCTGCAATTTCCTTGGAGAGGACTGCCATTTTACCGTCTTGTGATTTAATTTGGGCCACATAGTTTGTTTGTTTACGTTTACGTAATGCTCTGGCTAACATACGCCCTGATTTGTTTCCCCACTCGTAATACTTATGGGAAACTCTAAGTAAATAGGATTTGGCCCTGGCATCCAGGTGGGTATTTAATTTGGTCTTTAAAGTAGTCAAAACCTCCTGCTCAGCCTGAGAGAAAGTTTGTTTTAGTCTACCTTCTAAAGCTGCAATCTGTGAGATAAGTAAACTAGAAATCGCTTCAAATTCCCTTTTTTTCCTGCTGCTAATCTGAATAAAGTGGCCTCGGATGAATGCCTTGTGGGCTTCCCACAGAGTGGAACGTTTAATATCCGACTGATCGTTTCTTTCAAAATAGTCATCTAATTTGGATTTGATGTCAGCTACCACTGCCTGGTCTGTAAGGAGGCTCCCATTTAAGCGCCATGAGTCAGGTTTCCTGTAGGGCAGCAGGAGATTAAGATCTAATGTGACCGGAGCATGATCTGAGATGGTTATGTTATGTATTTTGGAGAGATAACTCTGGGGAGATCTACATGAGCTACAAAGATTGTGTCAATCCTGGAGTGAGAGTTATGGGTTGGGGTAAAAAAGGTGAAATCCCTCTCCCTTGGGTTTTTAATCCTCCACGCATCCATTAACTGGGCATCGTGTAATAGTAGTTTAACCACTTGCCGACCGCCCACAGCCCATGGGCGGCGGCAAAGTGGATGCCTTAAGGACCGCAATACGCCTTAGGGCGTTGCGCCTTTTTCCTATGCCGGGGGAGCGATCGCGTCATTGATGACGCACGCTTCCCCCGGCAACTGGCTCCGCACACCCACCGTAACATCCCGCCGGCCATACAGAAGCGCCGGCGGGATGTTAACCCCGCGATCGCCGCTACAAAGTGTATAATACACTTTGTAATGTATACAAAGTGTATTATACAGGCTGCCTCCTGCCCTGGTGGTCCCAGTGTCCGAGGGACCACCAGGGCAGGCTGCAGCCACCCTAGTCTGCACCCAAACACACTGATCTGCCCCCCCCGCCCACTGATCGCCCACAGCACCCCTCAGACCCCCCCCCCCCCTGCCCACCCCCCAGACCCCTGTTTGCACCCAATCACCCCCCTAATAACCCATCAATCACTCCCTGTCACTATCTGTCAGCGCTATTTTTTTTTTTATCCCCCCCCCCTGCCCCCTCCTGATCACCCCCCCACCCCTCAGATTCTCCCCAGGACCCCCCCAGGCCCCCCCCCCTGTGTACTGTATGCATCTATCCCCCCTGATAACCTGTCAATCACCTGTCAATCACCCATCAATCACCCCCTGTCACTGCCACCCAACAATCAGCCCCTAACCTGCCCCTTGCGGGCAATCTGATCACCCACCCACACCAATAGATCGCCCGCAGATCCGACATCAGATCACCTCCCAAATCCATTGTTTACATCTATTCTCTCCTCTAAACACCCACTAATTACCCATCAATCACCCCCTATCACCACCTGTCACTTTTACCTATCAGATCAGACCCTAATCTGCCCCTTGCGGGCACCCAATCACCCGCCAACACGCTCAGATTGCCCTCTGACCCCCCCTTATCAATTCACCAGTGCATTAATTACATCTGTTCTTCCCTGTAATAACCCACTGATCACCTGTCAATCACCTGCCAATCACCTATCACCCATCAATCACCCCCTGTCACTGCCACCCATCAATCAGCCCCTGTCATTGCCACCCATCAATCACCCCCTGTCACTGCCACCCATCAATCAGTCCCTAACCTGCCCCTTGCGGGCAATCTGATCACCCACCCACACCATCCGATCGCCTGCAGACCCGCAGTCAGATCACCTCCCAAGTGCATTGCATCTGTTCTCTCCTCTAAACACTCACTAATTACCCATCAATCACCCCCTGTCACTGCTACCCATCAGATTAGACCCCCATCTGCCCCTAGGGCACCCAATCACCCGCCCACACCCTCAGACCCCAGCCCTGATCACCTCGCCATTGCATTACTTGCATCTATTCCCCCCACTAATCACACCTTGAGACACCCATCAATCACCTCCTGTCACTACCTGTCACCCCCTAGCACACCTACCCATCAGATCAGGCCCTAATTTTCCCCGTGTGGGCTCCTGATCACTCGGCCAAACCCTCAGATCCCCCTCAGACCCCCTTCCGATCACCTCCCCAGTGCATTGATTGCATCTATTTTCCCCTCTAACCACCCCCTGAGACATCCTCAATCACCTCCTGTCACCCCCCTAGAACTCCTATCCATTAGATCAGGCCCAATACAACCTGTCATCTAAAAGGCCACCCTGCTTATGACCGGTTCCACAAAATTCGGCCCCTCATAGACCACCTGTCATCAAAATTTGCAGATGCTTATACCCCTGAACAGTCATTTTGAGACATTTGGTTTCCAGACTCCTCACGGTTTTGGGCCCGTAAAATGCCAGGGCGGTATAGGAACCCCACAAGTGACCCCATTTTAGAAAAAAGATATACCCCAAGGTATTCTGTTAGGTGTATGACGAGTTCATAGAAGATTTTATTTTTTGTCAAAAGTTAGCGGAAATTGATTTTTATTGGGTTTTTTTCACAAAGTGTCATTTTTCACTAACTTGTGACTAAAAGTAAAATCTTCTATGACCTCGCCATACACCTAATGGAATACCTTGGGGTGTCTTCTTTCTAAAATGGGGTCACTTGTGGGGTTCCTATACAGCCCTGGCATTTTAGGGGCCCTAAACCGTGAGGAGTAGTCTACAAAACAAATGCCTCAAAATGACCTGTGAATAGGACGTTGGGCCCCTTAGCGCACCTAGGCTGCAAAAAAAGTGTCACACGTGGTATCGCCGTACTCAGGAGAAGTAGTATAATGTGTTTTGGGGTGTATTTTTACACATATCCATGCTGGGTGGGAGAAATCTCTCTGTAAATGGACAATTGTGTGTAAAAAAAAATCAAACAATTGTCATGTACAGAGATATTTCTACCACCCAGCATGGGTATGTGTAAAAATACACCCCAAAACACATTATACTTCTTCTCCTGAGTACGGCGGTACCACATGTGTGGCACTTTTTTACACCCTAAGTGCGCTAAGGGGCCCAAAGTCCAATGAGTACCTTTAGGATTTCACAGGTCATTTTGCGACATTTGGTTTCAAGACTACTCCTCACGGTTTAGGGCCCCTAAAATGCCAGGGCAGTATAGCAACCCCACAAATGACCCCATTCTAGAAAGGAGACACCCAAAGGTATTCCATTAGGTGTATGGCGAGGTCATAGAATTTTTTTTGTCACAAGTTAGCGGAATATGACACTTTGTGAAGAAAAACAATTCAAATCAATTTCCGCTAACTTGTGGCAAAAAATAAAAACTTCTATGAACTCACCATACTCCTAACGGAATACCTTGGGGTGTCTTCTTTGTAGAATGGGGTCATTAGTGGGGTTCCTATACTGCCCTGGAATTTTAGGGGCCCTAAACCGTGAGGAGTAGTCTTGAAACAAAAATGACCTGTGAAATCCTAAAGGTACTCATTGGACTTTGGGCCCTTTAGCGCAGTAGGGGTGCAAAAAAGTGCCACACATGTGGTATTGCCGTACTCGGGAGAAGTAGTATAATGTGTTTTGGGGTGTATTTTTACACATACCCATGCTGGGTGGGAGAAATACTTCTGTAAATGACAATCTTTTGATTTTTTTACACACAATTGTCCATTTACAAAGTTATTTCTCCCACCCAGCATGGGTATGTGTAAAAATACACCCCAAAACACATTGTACTACTTCTCCCGAGTACGGCGATACCACGTGTGGCACTTTTTTGCACCCTAACTGCGCTAAAGGGCCCAAAGTCCAATGAGTACCTTTAGGATTTCACAGGTCATTTTGCGGAATTTGATTTCCAGACTACTCCTCATGGTTTAGGGCCCCTAAAATGCCAGGGCAGTATAGGAACCCCACAAATGACCCCATTTTAGAAAGAAGACACCCAAAGGTATTCCGTTAGGAGTATGGTGAGTTCATAGAAGTTTTTATTTTTTTGTCACAAGTTAGCGGAAATTGATTTTAATTGTTTTTTTTCACAAAGTGTCATGTTCCGCTAACTTGTGACAAAAAATAAAATCTTCTATGAACTCACCATACTCCTAACGGAATACCTTGGGGTGTCTTCTTTCTAAAATGGGGTCATTTGTGGGGTTTCTATACTGCCCTGGCATTTTAGGGGCCCTAAACCATGAGGAGTAGTCTTGAAACCAAATGTCGCAAAATGACCTGTGAAATCCTAAAGGTACTCATTGGACTTTGGGCCCTTTAGCGCAGTTAGGGTGCAAAAAAGTGCCACACATGTGGTATCGCCGTACTCAGGAGAAGTAGTATAATGTGTTTTGTGGTGTATTTTTACACATACCCATGCTGGGTGGGAGAAATAACTCTGTAAATGGACAATTGTGTGTAAAAAAAAATGAAAACATTGTCATTCACAGAGATATTTCTCCCACCCAGCATGGGTATGTGTAAAAATACACCCCAAAACACATTATAGTACTTCTACTGAGTATGGCAATACCACATGTGTGGCACTTTTTTGCAGCCTAACTGCGCTAAGGGGTCCAATGAGCACCTTTAGGCTTTACAGGGGTGCTTACAATTTAGCACCCCTCAAAATGCCAGGACAGTGAACACACCCCACAAATGACCCCATTTTGGAAAGTAGACACTTCAAGGTATTCAGAGAGGGGCATGGTGAGTCCGTGGCAGATTTCATTTTTTTTTGTCGCAAGTTAGCAGAAATGGAAACTTTTTTTTTTTTGTCACAAAGTGTCATTTTCCGCTTACTTGTGACAAAAAATATCTTCTATGAACTCACTATGCCTCTCAGTGAATACTTTGGGATGTCTTCTTTCCAAAATGGGGTCATTTGGGGGGTATTTATACTATCCTGGAATTCTAGCCCCTCATGAAACATGACAGGGGGTCAGAAAAGTCATAGATGCTTGAAAATGGGAAAATTCACTTTTTGCACCATAGTTTGTAAACGCTATAACTTTTACCCAAACCAATAAATATACACTGAATGTTTTTTTTTTTTAATCAGAAACATGTTTGTCCACATTTTTCGCGCTGCATGTATACAGAAATTTTACTTTATTTGAAAAATGTCAGCACAGAAAGTTAAAAAAATCATTTTTTTTGCCAAAATTCATGTCTTTTTTGATGAATATAATAAAAAGTAAAAATCGCAGGAGCAATCAAATAGCACCAAAAGAAAGCTTTATTAGTGACAAGAAAAGGAGCTAAAATTCATTTAGGTGGTAGGTTGTATGAGCGAGCAATAAACCGTGAAAGCTGCAGTGGTCTGAATGGAAAAAAAGTGCCTGGTCCTTAAGGGGTAGAAAGACTGTGGTCCTCAAGTGGTTAATCTGTCTGCGGTCTCTGTAAGAGATATTTGTTTTATGAGAAGAGGAATCGAGTTTTTCATCCCAGATCATGTTAAAATCTCCTGCTACCGCTACAACACCTTCTTAAAAGGAGGAAAGCTTTTCCAAAAAGGGGCTCAAAGCTTTGGTCTGTTCAGTATTGGGGAGGTACACAGAGGCCACTGTTATTGTCAGACCCTGGATTTTACCCTTAATGATCAACCATCTGCCTAATGTGTCACACATTGAATCAACCAGGACAAAGGGTACCCCAGAGCGAAAGCCAATCGCCACTCCTTTATTCTTTGCTGAGTTAGAATTAGAGTAAAACCATTGGGAGTATTTTTGAGAGTGAAAGCCGTGTTTGTCTTTGTCAACAAAATGGGTTTCTTTTTTTTTTTTTTTTAAACAAAATTGTATTTTTCTCCCAACAATTGGAGATACAGGGGAAAAGCACGATGTTTGGAACAGACAGATCAATTACAAGTTATGCGTTGCTTTAAGCCATTCATTGCAAACAGTTGTATGTTCCTAGATTTCTTCAAGTATCAAAACTTTTATCCCCCATATCTCCTCCCTCCCCTCCCCCCTTGCATCCCCCCCACCCTCCCCTCTTCTGTCATCTCGGGGGGTCTTTCTCAATTTTATAATTGCCTACGTTATGTCCAATCGACCTAAGGTCCCCTGCAAGTGCTCCGTAAGGTACCATTTTGTGTGTTTAAAGTGTTCCATTAAGGCTCTGATCTCAATGTCTGTGTAGGATATAAGAATAAAGCTTTTCCATTTTTTGAAAAAAACGGCTGTTTTCTTATCTTTGTGTATGATTGATTCCAACTTGTCTTGGTTATAGAGATGTTGAAGTTCCTCCTGGACGTCCCACACAGTGGGAGTACTTGGATAGATCCATTTATTAAAGATGACCTTGCGCGCTGCTATTATTATCAAATGTGCCAGCTTGCTCAAAACCGGTTTAGTTGCTGAGGCAGGATCAGATACCTTATTTTCGACATAATTGAACAGGAGCAGGAGCGGACATGAATTAAGTTGGATATTACATACACGTCTAATATATAGCAAGACATTACTCCAGAATATCACTATTGACGGACAGAACCACAGGCAGTGAGGCAAATCAGCGTTCTGTAGAGAACACTTGGGACATTTTGGTGAGTAGTGCGCAGGAGGTGACTGATATTTTATGTTAAAGAGAATCTGTATTGTTAAAATCGCACAAAAGTAAACATACCAGTGCGTTAGGGGACATCTCCTATTACCCTCTGTCACAATTTCGCCGCTCCCCGCCGCATTAAAAGTGGTTAAAAACAGTTTTAAAAAGTTTGTTTATAAACAAACAAAATGGCCACCAAAACAGGAAGTAGGTTGATGTACAGCATGTCCACACATAGAAAATACATCCATACACAAGCAGGCTGTATACACCCTTCCTTTTTAATCTCAAGAGATCATTTGTGTGCTTCTTTCCCCCTGCAGCTATCTTCCACTGAAGTGTCAGGCTGTTTCTTCCTGCAGAGTGCAGACAGCTGTGCCTGTATGTAATTCCTCAGTATGTGAAAGCCCAGCCAGCTCAGAGGACGATTTATCCAGCTTGTAAAAGATAATAGAGCAGAGAGAAGCTGCACTAATCTAAATAATACACAGGCAGTGTGCAGAGAGGGGCCTGGAGGTGGGAGATGCATCACAGAACCACAACACTGAAGAACTTGGCAGCCTTCCAGACACAGCCTGACAAGTCTGACAAGAGAGAGATAAGTTGATTTATTACAGAGATGGTGATAGTAGAACATGCTGCAGTAAGCCAGAACACATTAGAATAGCTTTTGGAACTTGTAGGATGATAAAAAACAGGATGCAATTTTTGTTACGGAGTCTCTTTAAAGGCATATTTTGCCCTATGAATTAATTTGAGCTGCGATTCCCTCCAATTTTCCCCTGAGATCAGTTTATGTACTACTCTATATCCCTCTATGATTTTGCTTTCTATATTCTCGACTGGGAAGTCCTTCTTCCATTTGGAAAAATTATGTTGCGCTTTGGTCTCTAGATCTATTTCCTGCAATTTAGCATGTATTTCAGATAATGACAGGCGAGATCGGTGAGGGGATATAAAACTATCAAAGGAATCCAAGGTTGCTATGGCCTGGATGTCCTTGATTTTGCTATGGATATATGACTGTAGTTGGCCATAGTATAGAAAGTGGCCTCTTGGCATTCCAAATTTTGCTCTTATTTCTAGGAACGTCAAGAGTCTCCTGCTGCGCAAATCACAGATCTGTCCAAGATTCTCAATCCCCCTATCTAACCATGACAGAAATCCTCCATGAGCAAGGCTGGCTGGAAAACCTGGAAGACCCCACATTGGCATGTATTTTGAAATTTGTTGAGGTGTTGCATATATTTTCCTGAGGGCTCTCCAGGTCATAACCGTATCTCTTATGACTCTGCTGTTTTTGAGCTTGGGGGGCATATTTTTTTGGGGGGTGTGTAGTAAACCGGTCAGCGACTATGGCTCCGAAAAGGATGCCTCAAGAGGGTAATTTGAATAGAGGCTGGATTTATTTATCCAGTCTCTCACATGTCTGGTCAAGCAGGCCAGGTTGTATCGACGGATGTCTGGTATCGCCAAGCCTCCCCACATTTTAGGAAGTGTCAACTTGGTGAGGGCTATCCTTGATTTTTTACCCCTCCTCAGAAATCTAGTAAAGGCCCTATTTAGTTCTTGTATATCTTTGTGCCTCAGTAGCAAGGGGATGGTTTGCAGGGGATAGAGCAGTCTGCCAAATGAAACTGACTTGATTAAAGCCGCCCTCCCTGAGAGGTTAATTGGCAAGTTTGCCCAGCTAGTTAGTTGGCGGATTAGGTCTTTGATTAGTGGATCATAATTAAGGGAATATAACCTATTTGGGTCTTTATGTATTTTTATACCCAGGTAAGTGACCACTGAACTAACTTTGACTGGAAAATGCGTTGTGGTATGTCTAGGAGCGCACGGGGATAGATACAGGAGTTCAGACTTAGCTACATTTACCTTAAACCCACTAAACGATCCTACCTCGCATATTACTTCAAATACTTTGTCAAGCTGGTTTTCTGGATCATCCAAAAATAGTAGAATGTCATCAGCGAACATGGCTTGGGATATCGTTTCTTCCCCTATCTTTATCCCCCTTACCCTTTCATCGAGCATCTGGGTTAAAGGTTCCAATGCCAGGTTAAATAATAAGGGGGATAGAGGGCAACCTTGTCTAGTGCCTTTTTGTAGTAAAAACTCCTCTGAGAGAAATCCCGGGGTATAGACTCTGGCTTTAGGGTTAATGTGCATAGCTCCGATCAGTTTTCTGATTCCCCCTTGTATATTCATTTTGTCTAGTATTTTCTCCAACCAGCTCCAGCTAACGTTGTCGAAGGCCTTTTCGGCGTCGATCAACAAAAGAGCATATGCTTTGCACGACTTGGGGTAAGCTCTGACATGATCTTGGGCTATTAGTACCTTTCGGATATTGGCTATAGCGGAACGATGGCGGACGAAGCCCACCTGATTGGGACTCACAAGTTTGGGGATTAAATCTGCTAGTCTATCGGCCATTATTTTCGAAAGGATCTTGAGATCCTGGTTTATTAAGGAGATGGGGCGATATGAGCCTGGCTCCAATGGGTCTTTGCCATGTTTTGGAATCAATTTAATGTAAGCCATGTTCGCTGATGAAGGGTATTGCCCCCCCTTGAGGATCTTATTAAACAAAGAAACGAGGTATGGGGCTAGTTCCTGTTTCAAGATCTTATAAAATTCAGGGGTAAGCCCGTCTGGCCCCGGGGCCTTCTTATTTGATAGAGCTTTAATTGTGGCACATACTTCTTCTGGAGTTATGGGTGCGTTTAGGGCCATCAATTCCTCCTCTGACAGAGATGGGAGAGAAATGCTATCAAACCAATGTGGGGTTGAAGATTGTAGGGTTTGCGTATTGAACTGTTCGTATAAGTTTTTATAGAATTTGCCAAAAAGGGTATTTATGGATTTGGGGTCATTTAGGATTTGACCTGACGGAGATGTGAGACTGGTGATCACCGTGTTCAAATGTGGATATTTCGACATTCTCGACAAGAGATTCCCCATTTTGTTCCCATATTTATAAAAGTATAGGTCCCTATATGATTTTACATATCTCTCTCTGATTTTGTAATCTGTGTCTGAGGTTTTTTTTGCTGCCATCCACTTCAAGCGTAATTCAGGGGTGGGATTGCTTAAAAATGCTTTGTGGGCTGACCGCAATTCCTCCATAGATGCTATATATGCTTCGTGTGATTTTTTCTTTTTCCCTGCTACATAGCTTATGATTCTTCCCCTAAGTGTCGGTTTAGCTGCTTCCCAGAATAGAAATATATCTTTTATGTGTGAGGAGTTGTCATCTTTATATTCCCACCACCATTGTAGTAGCAATTGGGCAAAACCCTCATCTTCATACAAGTATGAGGGGAACCGCCAAATGATATCTGTACCTTTAGGGATTATTGTAGAGAATGTCATCTGTATGGGGGCGTGATCAGAAATCACCAGATCCAGAATCTCCGCCTGGAGTACCTGAGGCATCACTGAGGGGGTAACAAAGAAGTAGTCCAAACGGGACCACACATCATGAGGTATGGAGAAAAAAGAATATTCCTCGCTATCTGGGTGCAGGGCTCTCCAGCTATCACACAACCTTGTGGATGAGATATATTTAGAAATGGTGGATTTACTGGCAGGTGTTTTCCTAGATCTATCTTCTAATAAATTTGCCATAGCATTAAAATCTCCCCCCTGAATTATTTTGGTGTCCCCCAGCAGCAGGATCTCCTGTCTAATCACATCGTGAAATCGCTTATCATCCTCATTAGGTGCATATACGTTAAACAATATTATATCCTCACCAGCCAAGCGTAACCTGATCCATATCCACCGACCCTCCCCGTCGCATTTGTGGTCGATGACCTGTCCCTGTAGGGATTTATGCAGTAGGATTAACACCCCAGCTTTGCGTCCCTGGGCTGGAGAACCAAAAACTTGACCCACCCAGGATTTAGACATAAATTTAAATTGGTCTTGTGATAAGTGGCATTCCTGAAGCATAGCTATATCTGTTTTGAGTTTCTTCAGGTGGCGGAGCACTATTGAGCGCTTACCCGGAGATCTCAGCCCCTTGACATTCCATGTAGTTATCTTGAGCGGCATAGGTATAACGTGTCACGGATCAGATCAGCTGGCCGGCTACATTTCACATTTATTATATAGCATAACAACTTATATTCACTCCCGAGATGACAGAACCCTCCTAAACCCCACCCCTTATCCCACCTATCCTCCCCCCCCCCCCCCCCCCCCCAATGACTTGGAACTTAACCAAGGAGCTAATCTGCTCCTGAATGCCCCCGTGGATTTCAAAGGCTGAGTCAATTGGGGGTAGAAATAGTAACTAAAGAGTAACACAAAACAAAGGTAAACAAAAGCATAGCTACTTGACTCCACTTCTTCCCTGGACGTCTTCCTCCTCAGAGTAGCTCCAAGTCGGTGCCCCGACCAGTATCATACCCTTAGCTGTGGGTATTAATAAGAAACTTTATCTCTCTTCAAAAGCCATAAAACCATGAAAAACGAGGTTCTGAAAACTAAATTTGTCAAACTTTAGCTGTTAACACAGAGAGATGAGCTAACTTTAGTGTGGCAGCGCCCCCTGCCGGCTGATAATAAGCAGTGTAGAAAGGGAGACTTTGTTTTTCAGTCTGGATCAGTGGTGTTTCTTCGTAGAAAAGTGAGGGCCTCAGTCACTGAGTGAAAGACATGCGTTTCGTCTGCGTCATCTGTTATTCTCATTATAGCAGGGTATTGCAGAGCAAATTTCCACTTTTTTTCAATGCATAGTGCACAGGCTGGGTTAAAGGCCTGGCGCTTCTTAGATACTTCAGCGGAGTAGTCATTAAAGATTCGGATCTGCGTATTTTGATGCTCCAATGGGTGATCTAAATCCCTGTATGCCCGCAGTTACTAATTTTTCTCTGCAAAGTCTAGATATCTGGCTAGGACCAGGCGCGGTGGGCGTTTGTCGGAGGGGGGTCGTGGGGGTCCCACTCTATGGGCCCGTTCTACCTTACAGCCTCTCTTGAAACCCAGCATCTTGGGGAGTGTGGACGCACAGAAATCTCGCAGGGCTTGAGTAGTCATGGCTTCAGGAAGGCCCACCACCCTTAGATTATTGCGCCGTGATCTATTTTCTAAATCTTGCAGCTTTTCTTGCATTAGTTTATGCTCAGCTCTCATCTTTTTGTCTTCTTTTTCCTCCTTGACCCTCTCCTCTTCTATCTTTTGTATGCGTTCTTCCGCCTGATCTAGGCGTTGATCGTGAGCCTGCACTTTAAACTTAATCTCCTTGAGTGAGTGATCTATGGCGGCCTGGATTACTGACTGCAACTCCGGCGCCAGTTTCTCCACTTCCGCTGCGGCTAGGATCTGGTAGTTTATGCCCCCACTCCCTCCTTCACCTGTGTTCAGAGTGTAGGTGTCCTGGGAAAGATCTCTCGCTGGCGAGCAGGGATGGTCAGGGTCTCACATGGAGACTTGCGGCTGCGTAGGCCGTGGAGAAGAAGGTGCGGCGGCCATTTTGGGCTCAGCTTCCTCCGCGTTGGGTGGTTGTTTCGCCGTGGACCGCGTCAAATACCGGTCCATGGGGCAAGCGATTGGCGTCCGGGTAGTCCGACCGTCTCGAGCGGCAAGTGACAGCAAGCGGGGGGGGGCGCTTTTGATGTCCTGCGGATCACTGGAGGGAGACGCGGCTAGCGGAGCTCTGCCTTCAGCCTCCTTCCATCCAGGCGCCGGAACCGGAAGTCTCCAAAATGGGTTTCTTGTAGACAAGCCACATCTAAATTTAGTCTATTTAATTTGTGTAGTATTTTGTATCGTTTATTGGGGAATTGGCTCCTTTAACGTTAAACGAGCCTAGCTTAAGAGTTTGGGTGGTCATTTTAACATTTGAAGATTGGGGGGTCCCCCTGGTCCCAGTCGCTCCTGTAACCCTGATTCCAGCCCCGCTGAGTTATTTAATAGTAAGTTCCTGATGTCAATCAAAAAGAAAAAGTAACAAGAAAGAAAAGTAGAATGAACAAAGAATAACAAAGAAAAATCCAAAAAGAACAGAAGCATCATCAAACCAATGCATAGTAATGTATAACAGGTTAACAACCATAGGCAAGTGAAGCGTATGGCTATTAAGGATATGTACCAAAAAGGTACTGGTCTTATCTCAATACGCGCAGCAAAAGCTGGGCGCATTAGTAAGAGTTCCTGCGGGGACATTGCAGGGTCGCCAATCATAGTGCGAACTGAGCCGTCTGCAGGGTCGCCAATCATAGTGCGAACTGAGCCGTCTGCTCGCTTCCGTCCCGGCTGGAGTAATAATAAAGAAATTTTTCATGGAACATAACCCGAGTAGTTTGATCCTATAAGCAGAGTTCAAGGAGTGTACACATTAACCACTTGCCAACCGCCCCCAGCCGATGGGCGGCGGCAAAGACTGGGCCTAAACGACCGCAATATGCCCATCGGCGGAGGCGGCGGCAGGCGTGGTTATGCGGCAATCGCGTCATTCGTGACGCGATCAGCCGCTGGCGACTGGCTCCGGCCCCCCTCACGCTGTAACCCGCCGGCCGTTCGGAAGCGCCGGCGGGTTACCAGCACCCGGATCGCCGCTGACACAATGTATAATAGGCTTTGTAATGTATACAAAGCCTATTATACAGGCTGCCTCCTGCCCTGTCACTTTCTGTCAACGCTATTTTTTTTTAACCCTAAACTGCCCCCTTCTCCGTCCTGATCACCCCCCCACCCCTCAGATTCTCCCCAGACCACCCCCCCCCCCCGTGTACTGTATGCCTCTATCCCCCCTGTAATAACCCACTGATCACCTGTCAATCACCCATCAATCACCCCCTGTCACTGCCACCCATCAATCAGCCCCTAACCTGCCCCTTGCGGGCAATCTGATCACCCACCAACACCAATAGATCGCCCGCAGATCCGACATCAGATCACCTCCCAAGTGCAGTGTTTACATCTGTTCTCTACTCTAAACACCCACTAATTACCCATCAATCACCCCCTATCACCACCTGTCACTGTTACCCATCAGATTAGATCCGAATCTGCCCCTTGCGGGCACCCAATCACCCGCCCACACGCTCAGATTGCCCTCAGACCCCCCCTTATCAATTCGCCAGTGCATTATTTAAATCTGTTCTTCCCTGTAATAACCCACTGATCACCTGTCAATCACCTGTCAATCACCCCCTGTCACTGCCACCCATCAATCACCCCCTGTCACTGCCACCCATCAATCAGCCCCTAACCTGCCCCTTGCGGGCAATCTGATCACCCACCCACACCATCAGATTGCCCCAAACCTACCCTCAGATCACCTCCAAAGTGCATTGTTTACATCTGTTCTGCCATCTAATCACCCACTGATCACCCATCAATCAGCCCCTGTCACTGATACCCATCAGATTAGACCCCTATCTGCCCCTAGAGCACCCAATCACCCGCCCACACCCTCAGAACGCCCTCAGACCCCAGCCCTGCAGTGCATTGCTTGCATCTATTTCCCCCCTCTAATCACACCTTGAGACACCCATCAATCACCTCCTGTCACCACCTGTCACCCCCTAGCACACCTACTCATCAGATCAGGCCCTAATTTGCCCCGTGTGGGCTCTTGATCACTTGGCCAAACCCTCAGACCCCCTTCCGATCACCTCCTCAGTGCATTGATTGCATCTATTTTCCCCTCTAACCACCCCCTGAGACACCCATCAATCACCTCCTGTCACCCCCCTAGCACTCCTATCCATCAGATCAGGCCTAATACAACCTGTCATCTATAAGGCCACCCTGCTTATGACCGGCTCCACAAAATTTGCCCCCTCATAGACCACCTGTCATCAAAATTTGCAGATGCATATACCCCTGAACAGTCATTTTGAGAAATTTGGTTTCCAGACTACTCACGGTTTTGGGCCTGTAAAATTCCAGGGCAGTATAGGAACCCCACAAGTGACCCCATTTTAGAAAAAAACACACCCCAAGGTATTCTGTTAGGTGTATGACGAGTTCATAGAAGATTTTATTTTTTGTCAACAGTTAGCGGAAATTGATTTTTGTTTTTTTCACAAAGTGTCATTTTTCACTAACTTGTGACAAAAAATAAAATCTTCTATGAACTCACCATACACCTAACGGAATACCTTGGGCTGTCTTCTTTCTAAAATGGGGTCACTTGTGGGGTTCCTATACTGCCCTGGCATTTTAGGGGCCCTAAACCGTGAGGAGTAGTCTAGAAAACAAATGCCTCAAAATGACCTATGAATAGGACGTTGGGCCCCTTAGCGCACCTAGGCTGCAAAAAAGTGTAACACATGTGGTATCGCCGTACTCAGGAGAAGTAGTATAATGTGTTTTGTGGTGTATTTTTACACATACCCATGCTGGGTGGGAGAAATCTCTCTGTAAATGGACAATTGTGTTTTAAAAAAAATCAAAAATGTGTCATTTACAGAGATATTTCTCCCACCCAGCATGGTTATATGTAAGAATACACCCCAAAACACATTATACTACTTCTCCTGAGTACGGCGATACCACGTGTGACACTTTTTTGCACCCTAACTGCGCTAAGGGGCCCAAAGTCCAATGAGTACCTTTAGGATTTCAAGGGTCATTTTGCGGCATTTGGTTTCCAGACTACTCCTCACGGTTTAGGGCCCCTAAAATGCCAGGGCAGTATAGGCACCCCACAAGTGACCCCATTTTAGAAAGAAGACACCCCAAGGTATTCTGTTAGGCGTATGATGAGTTCATAGAAGATTTTATTTTTTGTCACAAGTTAGCGGAAATTGATTTGTATTGTTTGTGTTTTTTTTTACACAGTGTCATTTTCCGCTAACTTGGGACAAAAAAAAAAATCTTCTATGAACTCACCATACACCTAACGGAATACCTTGGGGTGTCTTCTTTCTAAAATGGGGTCACTTGTAGGGTTCCTATACTGCCCTGGCATTTTAGGGGCCCTAAACTGTGAGGAGTAGTCTAGAATCCAAATGCCTCAAAATGACCTGTGAATAGGACGTTAGGCTCCTTAGCGCACCTAGGTTGCAAAAAAGTGTCACACGTGGTATTGCCGTACTCAGAAGAAGTAGTATAATGTGTTTTGGGGTGTATTTTTATACATACCCATGCTGGGTGGGAGAAATTTCTCTGTAAATGGACAATTGTGTGTAAAAAAAACCCAAACAATTGTCATTTACAGAGATATTCCCACCTAGCATCTGTATGTGTAAAACACCACAAAACACATTCTACTACTTCTCCTGAGTACGGCGGTACCACATGTGTGGCACTTTTTTTGCACCCTAAGTGCGTTAAGGGGCCCAAAGTCCAATGAGTACCTTTCACAGGTCATTTTGCGACATTTGGTTTCAAGACTACTGCTCACGGTTTAGGGCCCCTAAAATGCCGGGGCAGTATAGGCACCCCACAAGTGACCCCATTTTAGAAAGAAGACACCCAAAGTTATTCCGTTAGGAGTATGGTGAGTTCATAGAAGATTTTATTTTTTGTCACAAGTTAGCGGAAAATGACACTTTGTGAAAAAACACAATTAAAATCAATTTCCGCTAACTTGACACAAAAAAAAACTTCTATGAACTCACCATACGCCTAACGGAATACCTTGGGGTGTCTTCTTTCTAAAATGGGGTCATTATAGGGTTCCTATACTGCCCTGGCATTTTAGGGGCCCTAAACCGTGAGGAGTAGTCTTGAAACCAAATGTCGCAAAATGACCTGTGAAATCCTAAAGGTACTCATTGGACTTTGGGCCCCTTAGCGCACTTAGGGTGCAAAAAAAGTGCCACACATGTGGTATCGCCGTACTCAGGAGAAGTAGTATAATGTGTTTTGGGGTGTATTTTTACACATACCCATGCTGAGTGGGAGAAATATTTCTGTAAATGGACAATTGTGTGTAAAAAAAATAAAAAATTGTCATTTACGGAGATATTTCTCCCACCCAGCATGGGTATGTGTAAAAATACACCCCAAAACACATTATACTACTTCTCCTGAGTACGGCAATACCACATGTGTGGCACTTTTTTGCAGCCTAACTGCGCTAAGGGGCCCAAAGTCCAATGAGCATCTTTAGGCTTTACAGGGGTGCTTACAATTAGCCCCCCCCCCAAAATGCCAGGACAGTGAACACGCCCCACAAATGACCCCATTTTGGAAAGTAGACACTTCAAGGTATTCAGAGAGGAGCATAGTGAGTCCGTGGCAGATTTCATTTTTTTTTTTGTCGCAAGTTAGAAGAAATGGAAACTTTTTTTTTTCTTTTCTTTTTTTTGTCACAAAGTGTCATTTTCCGCTAACTTGTGACAAAAAATAAAATCTTCTATGAACTCACCATGCCTCTCACTGAATACTTTTGGATGTCTTCTTTCCAAAATTGGGTCATTTGGGGGGGGGGGGGGGGGGTATTTATACTATCCTGGAATTTTAGCACCTCATGAAACATGACAGGTGGTTAGAAAAGGCAGAGATGCTTCAAAATGGGAAAATTCACTTTTCGCACCATAGTTTGTAAACGCTATAACTTTTACCCAATCCAATAAATATACACTGAATGTTTTTTTTTTTTTTTTATCCAAGACATGTAGCAGAATAACTTTCGCGCTCAAATGTATAGGAAATTTTACTTTATTTAAAAAAAAAATCAGCACAGAAAGTTAAAAAAGTCATTTTTTTGACAAAATTCATGTCTTTTTTGATGAATATAATAAAAAGTAAAACTCGCAGCAGCAATCAAATAGCACCAAAAGAAAGCTGTATTAGTGACAAGAAAAGGTGGTAAAATTCATTTAGGTGGTAGGTTGTATGACCGAGCAATAAACCGTGAAAGCTGCAGTGGTCTGAATGGAAAAAAAGGCTCTGGTCCTTAAGGGACGAAAAGACTGTGGTTCTCAAGTGGTTAATAGTGGGGGTGTGGGGAGATTAGGCTGCTGTCCAAATCTGACAGCGCATCAAAGCACAAAGAGAGTTCAGTGGAGAACTGGAGTCTAGTGGGGTGATCCCTGGGTAGAGGATTGAGGAGATCCTCTTCCAGATCCGCTTCTCTTGCCACCTGAGGGGGACCACTGATCCATAGGAGTGAACTCGATCTTGGTTAGCTTAGGGCACCAGTCTGGTATGTTAATAGTGCCCAAATTTAGAGCTGAACAAAAGTCAGCAAGTTCCTCTGGAAAGCGGAGAGAGTGTATTTTGCCCTCATGGCGCACTATTAAAGCAAAGGGGAAACCCCACCTGTAAAGGATACTTCGGGATCTGAGTGCTTCCAGCACAGGTTTCAGTGTTCTACGCTGCTGTAAAGTCTCAAACGCCAGGTCTGGGAAAAGCTTAAAGAGAACCAGAGATGAAGCACCCTCATGTATTTTATTACATTTATCAGTGGGAACATGACAGTAAACACCTACCCTGCTTTTAGTTTCATTGCTATCTGCTTAATTAGTCTATTAGCAACTGTGATAAGAATCCACCGACAATTCAGTCGAGGTTTGACCTGGAATCATTATAGCTGAGTCACTCTTCTTTGAAGTCCTTTCAAGCCCAAGCCTTCCCCCTCCTGGCTTAGATCCTCTGCTTTGCATACTGAGAGCTGTGATGACATGGGAGGGGGCTGCTCCTGAGAGAGAAGCTCTGTGGCTATAATATGATCCCTGTGTGCTCTGTGTGCACTAGATTCTCATAGGAATGAAAATGCAGTTATTATCAGTGACAGTTCCTACAGGCAGATCATACCAATATGAAAGCACATAGATGAAAGGCTGCATTTAGCCTAGATAGCAGCCTAGTCTCATATAGCCTAGACAGCACATCCAGAACACCTCATAACCTGGAAGCAGAAGTGATATGAGCCGGCGGCCATATTTGATTTTTCCTGGAGCAATAATGGATAAAAAACACTAAAAAAGGCACACCAGAGCGGCAAAATTATCAGGTAGAGCATTTATTCTTTACAAGCTATCAACTGATATGTTTATTTTGTGTGAAACGTTCATCTCTGGTTCCCTTTAAGTTTAGCTCCATCGAATTCCAGTTCGTTAAGAACTCTCATCTTGCTGATGAGCTCTTCTTTGTCTGTAAAATAATGCAGTCTGCATATAACATCCCGTGGGTTAGTGTCAGTGCGAGAGCGTGACTTCAGGGCCCTGTGTACTCGGTCTATGTGGATGTGCGTAGACTCCGGTTTGCCCAGGATTCTAGTGAAGATTGTTCGGATAACAGTCGGCAAATCTTCATCTGTGGTAGCCTCAGGCAGCCCTTTCAGCCTCACATTATTTCGCCTGTTACGGTTTTCGTGATCTTCCTGCTTATGTAGTGATTGTCTGATAAGGGTACTGTGATCGGCTAAGGCCGTGTTGATCTTAGAAATAAGTGCGTCATGGTATAAAACTTTGTCTTCCACCGCCTCAACCCTATGGCCTATTTGTGTTATATCTGTTCTGAGGCCTGCTATCTCCGATCGGAACACTGATTCCATTTTGTGGAATAGATGATCAAGGTCAGCTTTAGATAGGGGCTGAGTCCCGTACTCACGGTCTGGAGAGTCCGCTCTAGAGTCTGTAGAGTGTGTAGGGGAGGCGGCAGGCTGTTCGGCCTTACTGCTAGACGCCTTGGGCTGGGTTGTCGCCATCTTGTCCGCGGTGGTACTGCGGGAGGCCCGAGTATTTTGCAAGAGCTGCGCGATGTCCGCGGTGTTTGAGCCCTTGGATTTGTTGCCAGTCTTCTTGCTGGTCCCGGACATCTGCTTGGGTGAAGTGGCGGCAGTTATAAAGCGGGTTAGAACCAGAATATTATCCGAGACTGTCGGAGCTCACAGCGCTAGCGTCTATCCGCCATGACGGTCCGGCCACACCCCCCTTTAAGTCTGTCCTTTTAGCATTTCAAAATCTGTATCCGATATGCAGCTTCCTCCCCTTGAAGTATCATAACTGGGATCAATAGCTACATTGAAGTCTCCTCCAATGATGATCATTCCTGTTGCAACTTTTTTAACCTTTTCCAGGAAGCCCATTATAAATTCCACTTGTCTCACATTAGGTGCATATAAATTGGCCAGGGTAAATTTTTTTTCCATTGACAGACCCCATAACAATTAATTCTCTTGCATCTTCATCTTTTATCATTTCATCAATCGTTACTGCTAACTTGGAACTAAAAACAATCGCCACCCCCCTAGCTTTTTATGGTTGTTTGAATTAATAATCAATTTTTTATATTTTTTTTATCAAAAAATTTGGGAAGCTTGTCAGTTTTAAAGTGAGTGTCTTGGATAAATCCTATGTCTACTTTTTTTTACGTACTAATTCTTCAATGATTCTTCCTCTTTTACAACCAGAATTGGCTCCTTTCACATTAATAGACTCCGATTTATTTTATTCATTTTATTAACACAAAAATCATTAAAATTAGTCTGCCCGAATGGCTGGGGTGGGAAGCATAGGGACATATTCGCGTCTTCCTGAGTGGCTAAAGCGATGGTCTGTCACAATTCACACCACACACATCCATAGTATATCCATATCTGGAAAGGCCCAACTTACACATGGTTTCCTGGGTTTCCCCTTATTTCCAGATACTCCACTTAGTAATCCACACGAGATTACTTTCGACGAGCCAGTTTTTCGGAGTCCCTAACCTCTCCTTCCAGGGGTAGCATTAAAGAGGCTCTTCATTTCAGTTTGGCTTTACAGTTCCTCCCATCGGGCAATATGTATGTGGGATAGCCCCAAATCCTCTAGAAAAGGGATCAATGGTTCACCGTTACTCCATATTCTAGATTTATTATTGACTGTTACAATTAAACAGAGGGGGAAACCCCATCTATAAATCCCTCCTTTCCTCTGGATTTCTTCTCGCAAGGGTTTCAAAAGGCGCCTTCTCTCAATCGTTCTAGCTGAGAGATCCTGAAATACTGGTAGTTCAATATTATTCTCTTTATATTTGATTGTAGTCATACTTCTTGCTTTTTTCAGAATGTTTTCTTTTAGAGACAAAAGGTGAAGTTTGCATAATACACCTCTGCCCCTGGCTTGAGTAACACCCTTAGGCTTAATTAAATTTCATTTTTGCATTCTAAATTTAAATTTTTACATTCATAATTTTTTATTTTCGTTCTTTGTATTTATCTATTGTATATGGGGTAATGTATACCTATATATGATGACTATACTAATTTTTTATACTGTAAGGTTTTGATGATTGTATCAATTTGCATGCTGTCCTCACACTGGGTTATGAATATGTAGCCCAGTGAGATGCAATTATTTCATTGATTACTGTCTCTGATTAAATATGCATGCTTCAGGTTGAGGTTTTAAGTGTATATAATCATGTTTAGATTTTTTATTTATCTGTACGCGCTGTGACTCATTGATCGAGCAGCACAAGTGCGCGCAGTATGAATAACTAAGAAGTGTCCCATAGCAGCTTTCCATGGAACAATAAAGTTTATTGAATGACACAAGCAGTTGGTTGCCGTGACTACGGCTGCCAAAGCATATAAATATGTTTAACTGTGCGTATGACATCATCTGATGAAGGCGCAGCACGCCGAAACGCGTAATGACGTCCCACACACATCGTAACTAGGCCCCGCCCACCGCCTCGCAAGGTGAGCCTCCCCGGAAGATCAGAGACCGCGCTGCTGGCCACAGCGCGTACATGGCAGAGGGGTGTAGCGGTTGGCTAACCGCTGAGAGGCGAATTTTAATCAGCAATTTTGTGAGTATTCACTTTTCTTGTGCGCAATAAAGCCTATCCGTTTGGTAATGCACTTAGAGCGCTCCTTCCTTTAGATGTTTTTGCATTATCCCACATTGGAACGGCACAGTGCTTGATTGCCAGGACAAGATAGACTGCTGTTTGCATGTGACTGGTGTCTTTTCTGGAGTGGAAGCGCAAGGACCTTTTTTTGTTTGTCACCCCTAGGCTTGTCTACTCGGAGCTCTCTCCTGTGGGGCATCTTCTCCCAACACTTGCTTGAAGATCTCTGAGGTTATTCCCTGGAGATCTTCAGTCTTTACGTGGGCCGGGATACCTCTTATCTTGATATTGCTGCGCCTGCTGCGATTCTCAAAATCATCCAATTTGCTGTTGATTGCCTGAGTCTACTTTCTATATTTCTCCAGTGTTACCACTTGGTTTTGTATTTTGGCGCTCGCTGTTTCCACTTTGATATCGATTCTCTGTATTTCCTTGGTTAGATTTTGGATTTCTTCCTTAATTGGTCGGATTTCGAGTGCCACCGTCTCTTATACTTTCTTGTATCGTGGTTACTACTGTCTGTTGTAAGTTCATCGCAAAATCCTCCATTTGCATCATTTTGGACTCCAGTCTTCCTTCCATCTGCTCTGCTAGAGCTTCTCCTGACTCTACTGTAGTTGTTTTACTTGTTTGTATTTGATCCGTGTTCTGGGACCACAGGTTCCTTTTGATATCTTTAGAGTTGGTTTGTTGGTGTATCTCTGAAATCCTTTTTATATGCACTGATATATCCGATGGAGTAACTGCGCCGTTTGAGGCTAAGACCGGCGGCTCCTGTTTCTTAGGAGTGCTTGTCATGTTATTGTTTTCTTTCTCTGCCAGGGATTGCTGCAATATCTCAGACTTATTCACTCCTATTTGAAAACCACATGTTGGTAGACTATTATTTTTTTTGTTTGTAAGTGTGGTCTGAAAAAGTGAATTTTATTATGTTAAAGTGACTCTGTAACAAAAATGACAACGTTTTTTCTACCATCCTACAAGTTCCTAAACCTATTCTAATCTGTTCTGGCTCACTGCAGCACTTTGTACTATCACGGTGTCTGTAATAAATCAATGTATCTTTCCCCTGTCAGACTTGTCGGCCTGTGTCTGGAAGGCTGCCAACTCTTCCTGCTGGTCTGTTCCTCTATGCACACTCCAGTGTGTGTTTTATTTACATAAGCCAGCAGCTTCTCTGCTATCTTATCAGTGATAGAAGAGAGCTGCATAAAAATCCTCCTCTGTTAGGCTGTGAAAGTAGCTGGCTGACACATACTGAGGAATTACAAACACAGGCACAGACAGAGATGTCTGCAGGAAGCCTGTAATGTTCAGTGCATGATAGAAGAAGGGGACAGAAGGTAAACACACAAATGATCTTTTGAGATTCAAAAGGAAAGCTGTATACAGCCTGCTTGTGTATGGATGTATTTTCTATGTGTGGACATATTGTACATCAATCTACTTCCTGTTTTGGTGGCCATTTTGTTTGTTTATAAACAAACTTTTTAAAACTGTTTTTGACTACTTTTAATGCGGCGGGGAGCGGCGAAATTGTGACAGAGGGTAATAGGAGATGTCCCCTAACACACTGGTATGTTTACTTTTGTGCGATTTTAACAATACAGATTCTCTTCAATATCTGTTACATCCAGAACAAGAGCCAACTTCAAAGTAAAATTGTATAGCAAACCCATAGTCCACGAGGGCGCTCACTTGGAGCACGGACAAATACGCAGCTGTTCATCCACAGGGTACCTCAATATGGCTCAGAAACTGTAAAAAAGATACGAAGGAAGGGCTCCTGGTGTTTAAAAGTATAAACTAGAGTCCTGTCTCTATGCAGAGATGGGCTCACCTTATTAGATGTCTGAAAACACCAATATTGACAGTTCAGCATACAAGCGTATTAATTGATAAACACTGTTTATCTGTCCTTGATTGTTCTGTCCAGGGATCAAATATGGAAGCTGTTGAGTCCTTGGCCAGGTCGGGATATTAGAATTACAGGCTATTTGCTCCAATAGGTAAGTAACAAACCTTTATTGGGCAGAAAAAAAAATAAAATTCCTGAAGTGGCCTGACACGTTTCCCAAAGATCACTCTTGTTTCATCAGAGGCAGTTTGGCAATGATTCATTTCCAAAATGTCTCTGGCGAAACAAGGGTGATCTTTGGGAAACCTGTAAGGCCAATGCAAGAATACCTCCGCCTTTTGTCCTTTTTACATTTTTCTTCCACCCTTTCACCACTAAGGTGTAGTGAAGCAGATGAAGTAAGGTGTATGAGGGGCGTGCATGCAGTATGGGATTTGGAAAAATCAATATGTACTTAAGCGTAAAAAAATGTTATTTTAAAGAATGCATAAAACCAGAAATAATTTTTTTATCTCCATTTCGAAATACTACTAAAAACCGTTAAGCTTTGTTTTATTATTCTCCATAGTTTTATCAAGACTGATGAGTGCAAATAATTATCTTTGTATTCCCAGTGTTACACTACAAAAGGATTGGAGCTGACACGTATCACTGTAATAAACTCGCAACTGAAGGTGGTGTATGACACTTTTGTTCAACCAGACAGCACTATAGTGGACTATAACACCAGGTGAATTTGTGAAAATAAGCATTTTTTTAAGTTTTTCTAATAAAGCTTTGTATCTAATTTTCCACAGAAACTGTAAAAGAGCATTCTGTAGATATATCCATGACTTTAACCAATATTATTTTGGAGCTTCTGTCTACGTGTGTGTGTGTGTGTGTGTGTGTGTGTGTGTGTGTGTGTGTGTGTGTGTGTGTGTATAGGACGTTGTTTCCATCAGTCCTAATGGTTCTGGGTCTATTATTATTATTATTATTATTATTTTTTGTATTTATAAAGCGCCAACATATTACGCAGCACTGAACATTAATTTAGGTTACAGACAATATTTAGGGATGACATACAGCAATATGACACTACAGGAATACAAGAAAACCAGATCACACAGCACAGTATGAGTACAAGTAAAACAATGAAACCTCAGCGCATGAAAAACAGCAGTGTAGCAAATGTTAATTACAGGAGCAGTAAGCATTCAAGTGAAATAAGCTCCTGTTCCAGCTCAGAAACAATGTTCCCCAGCTTCTGAGCTAAGTGTAGTATAGGGAGCAATACAGTACCTCCTCCTGGAGAGATGAGTAGTTGGTACCTTTAAACCGCAAATTTGCCAAGTCTTGCTGTAATCCCGATATCCAGAGAGAGTGGGGAACTCCGCTCAGCGTGAATTCAGCCTGACCGTCGCATCTCCCGGTCAGCTGACACCCGAACTTCCTGTTTCCGGCTCCTCTGCGCTCCACAGTGGTTACGTCTCTGTGCCAGTGAGAGCAGCAGCGGCGCTTCCTGGCTGGGAGACAAAATACCAACAATAGTGCACTCTGTGCGCAAAAAGAGAGCCACGCAAAGGGGTTTAAACTTACAAGATCAAGACTTGGTTTATTGCACATAACATATGTAGCCTCACTTCCCGACTCGAGTTTCGGCCATGTTGCCTGACGAAACTCGGGTTGGGAAGTGAGGCTACATATGTTATGTGCAATAAATCAAGTCTTGATCTTGTAAGTTTAAACCCCCCTGCGTAGCTCTCTTTTTGCGCACGGAGTGCACTGTTGGTTTCATTGTTTTACCTATTCTTTACATCTGAGGCTTGGGACCCACCCCCACCTCTTAGCTGCATTGATTCTTATATATTGCGCTGTTCTTTTTCTAGTTTCTACAGTATGAGCATACGGTAATGCTTAGTCAGTCACTGGATGGAGCATGGAGATTAGGCAAGTTAGGCTCACTCAAGTGCATAGCATGGGTTCACAGTAATGGAGGTGCATGATCAGGTAGGACACAAAAGGAGGAGGACCAAAGGCTTACAATCTAGAAGGAGAGGTAGAGACGCAAAAGTTAGGGACCAGAGTTCCGTTGTGGGTTTAGAGCAGTTGTGAGGGATGGTAGGAGTTTCAAGACTACTCCTCACGGTTTAGGGCCCCTAAAATGCCAGGACAGTATAGGAACCCCACAAATTACCCCATTTTAGAAAGAAGACACCCCAAGGTATTCCGTTAGGAGGATGGTGAGTTCATAGAAGTTGTTTTTTTTTGTCACAAGTTAGCGGAAATTGATTTTAATTGTTTTTTTTCACAAAGTGTCATTTTCCGCTAACTTGTAACAAAAAATAAAATCTTCTATGAACTCACCATACTCCTAACGGAATACCTTGGGGTGTCTTCTTTCTAAAATGGGGTCATTTGTGGGGTTCCTATACTGCCCTGGCATTTTAGGGGCCCTAAACCGTGAGGAGTAGTCTTGAAACCAAATGTCGCAAAATGACCTTTGAAATCCTAAAGGTACTCATTGGACTTTGGGCCTCTTAGCGCACTTAGGGTGCAAAAAAGTGCCACACATGTGGTACCGCCGTACTCAGGAGAAGTAGTATAATGTGTTTTGGGGTGTATTTTTACACATACCCATGCTGGGTGGGAGAAATATCTCTGTAAATGACAATTGTTTGATTTTTTTTTACACACAATTGTCCTTTTACAGAGATATTTCTCCCACCCAGCATGGGTATTTGTAAAAATACACCCCAAAACACAATATACTACTTCTTCTGAGTACGTGTGTGACACTTTTTTGCAACCTAGGTGCGCTAAGGGGCCTAACGTCCTATTCACAGGTCATTTTGAGGCATTTGGATTCTAGACTACTGCTCACGGTTTAGGGCCCCTAAAATGCCAGGGCCGTATAGGAACCCCACAAGTGACCCCATTTTAGAAAGAAGACACCCCAAGGTATTCTGTTAGGGGTATGGTGAGTTCATAGAAGATTTTATTTTTTGTCACAAGTTAGCGGAAAATGACACTTTGTGAAAAAAAAACCAATACATATCAATTTCCGCTAACTTGTGACAAAAAATAAAATCTTCTATGAACTCATCATACACCTAACAGAATACCTTGGGGTGTCTTCTTTCTAAAATGGGGTCACTTGTGGGGTTCCTATACTGCCCTGGCATTTTAGGGGCCCTAAACCGTGAGGAGTAGTCTTGAACCCAAATGTCTCAAAATGACCTGTGAAATCCTAAAGGTACTCATTGGACTTTGGGCCCCTTAGCACAGTTAGGCTGCAAAAAATTGTCACACATGTGGTATCGCCGTACTCAGAAGAAGTAGTATAATGTGTTTTGTGGTGTATTTTTACATATAACCATGCTGGGTGGGAGAACTATCTCTGTAAATGACACATTTTTGATTTTTTTTTTACACACAATTGTCCATTTACAGAGAAATTTCTCCCACCCAGCATGGGTATGTGTAAAAATACACCACAAAACACATTATACTACTTCTCCTGAGTATGGCGATACCACATGTGTGACACTTTTTTGCAGCCTAGGTGCGCTAAGGGGCCCAACGTCCTATTCACAGGTCATTTTGAGGCATTTGTTTTCTAGACTACTCCTCACGGTTTAGGGCCCCTAAAATGCCAGGGCAGTATAGGAACCCCACAAGTGACCCCATTTTAGAAAGAAGACACCCCAAGGTATTCCGTTAGGGGTATGGTGAGTTCATAGAAGATTTTATTTTTTGTCACAAGTTAGTGAAAAATGACACTTTGTGAAAAAAACAATAAAAATCTAATTTCTGCTAACTTTTGACAAAAAATAAAATCTTCTATGAACTCATCATACACCTAACAGAATACCTTGGGGTGTCTTCTTTCTAAAATGGGGTCACTTGTGGGGTTCCTATACTGCCCTGGCATTTTACGGGCCCAAAACTGTGAGTAGTCTGGAAACCAAATTTCTCAAAATGAATGATCAGGGGTATAAGCATCTGCAAATTTTGATGACAGGTGGTCTATGAGGGGGCAAATTTTGTGGAGCCGGTCATAAGCAGGGTGGCCTCTTAGATGACAGGATGTTTTGGGCCTGATCTGATGGATAGGAGTGCTAGGGGGGTGACAGGAGGTGATTGATGGGTGTCTCAGGGGGCGGTTAGAGGGGAAAATAGATGCAATCAATGCACTGGGGAGGTGATCGGAAGGGGGTCTGAGGGTGACCTGAGGGTTTGGCCGAGTGATCAGGAGCCCACACGGGGCAAATTAGGGCCTGATCTGATGGGTAGGTGTGCTAGGGGGTGACAGGAGGTGATTGATGGGTGTCTCAAGGTGTGATTAGAGGGGGGAATAGATGCAAGCAATGCACTAGCGAGGTGATCAGGGCTGGGGTCTGAGGACGTTCTGAGGTGTGGGCGGGTGATTGGGTGCCCGCAAGGGGCAGATTAGGGTCTAATCTGATGGGTAACCGTGACAGGTGGTGATAGGGGGTGATTGATGGGTAATTATTGGGTGTTTAGAGGAGAGAAGAGATGTAAACACTGCACTTGGGAGGTGATCTGATGTCTGATCTGCGGGCGATCTATTGGTGTGGGTGGGTGATCAGATTGCCCGCAAGGGGCAGGTTAGGGGCTGATTGATGGGTGGCAGTGACAGGGGGTGATTGATGGGTGGCAGTGACAGGGGGTGATTGATAGGTGATTGACAGGTGATCAGTGAGTTATTACAGGGAATAACAGATGTAAATATTGCACTGGCGAATTGATAAAGGGGGGTCTGAGGGCAATCTGAGCATGTGGGTGGGTGATTGGGTGCCCGCAAGGGGTAGATTAGGGTCTAATCTGATGGGTAACAGTGACAGGTGGTGATAGGGGGTGATTGATAGGTGATTGATGGGTAATTAGTGGGTGTTTAGAGGAGAGAAGAGATGTAAACACTGCACTTGGGAGGTGATCTGATGTCGGATCTGATGGCGATCTATTGGTGTGGGTGGGTGATCAGATTGCCCGCAAGGGGCAGGTTAGGGGCTGATTGATGGGTAGCAGTGACAGGGGGCGATTGACTGGTGATTGACTGGTGATTGACAGGTGATTGACGGGTGATTGACAGGTGATCAGGGGGGATAGATGCATACAGTACACGGGGGGGGGGGGGCTGGGGAGAATCTGAGGGGTGGGGGGTGATCAGGAGGGGGCAGTGGGCAGGGGGGGGGGATAAAAAAAAAATAGTGTTGACAGATAGTGACAGGGAGTGATTGATGGGTGATTAGGGGGGTGACTGGGTGCAAACAGTGGTCTGGGGGGTGGGCAGGGGGGGGGTCTGAGGGGTGCTGTGGGCGATCAGGGGGGGGGGAAATCAGTGTGCTTGGGTGCAGACTAGGGTGGCTGCAGCCTGCCCTGGTGGTCCCTCGGACACTGGGACCACCAGGGCAGGAGGCAGCCAGTATAATCGGCTTTGTATACATTACAAAGCCTATTATACAATGTAAATGCGGCGATCCGAGTGCTAGTAACCCGCCGGCGCTTCCGAACGGCCGGCGGGTTACTACGAGCGGTGGGCGGAGCCAGTGCCCGGCTGCTGATCGCGTCACGAATGACGCGTTCGCCGCAAAGCCACTCCCGCAGCCGCCCCCGCCGATGGGCGTATTGCGGTCGTTTGGGCCCAGTCTTTGCCGCCGCCCATCGGCTGGGGGCGGTCGGCAAGTGGTTAAGATTGTATCATGTTTGGGCAAACCCACCAATCTTAAACGTTTACTGTGGATTTGCCTCCAGAAGTCTTTAGTGGATGAAACCTGTATGGCAACTGTGGCATAGCAGACAAGATTGGCAGGGATTTGTCTTATAATAGACATGCCAGTTATTTTAAAGGTTATATCCATGTTGTTTGTATTTTTGAACAGTTTGTGTATCTCTTTTCAGAAGAATTATTATGGGACAAGCCCACCCATTATTGTCAAGTACACGTTTCATTATTGCACATCCAACAATTCTCTGAATAATCTGGGTTGAAGTTATGTATTTTATCAGGTGTCTTGTACTATTGTGTTAAAAATATATAGCTAATTTCCTGTATGCTAGTGTTGATAGACCCTTTGTGTCAGGATGAATATTTTCTCCCAGTCTATTCCTTTTCATTATCGGTTTCCTATTGTATAAACTACAGCTTCATGTGCCGGATGTCATCCTCCAGCAAACTATATAGTGTGTCATGATTTGTGTGATCTCTGCACATATTTTCTCAAACTGAGTCAAATCCCTCAACATATTTGGTTTGATGGTAGACTTAAACATAAAGGATTTATTTTGGATAGAAACCTAGAGGGGAACATCTGGTAGATCGGTTTTGTTCCAAAATAGTTTCTTTAAAAAAAAAATGGCAGCAATCAATTCTTTGGGGATGAATAGTGGCCCCACTTCTGTGCTCCCCAGACCCCGGTCAGCAGAGTTACATGCAGAGGAAGGGCTTTAAGACCCATACTCACCTCTTCCAGCTGCTGCATGCCTTCTCATCTCCTGAAGACATCCCCACTTGCTGCCTCTGATTCTGCTGTGGGTCATGATGTGACATGGAGAAGCAGGAAGTAGACAGTGGGGATGTCTACAGAAGATAAGATATGCAGTGACTAAAAAAGCTGAGTTTCTGGATCCTAAAGCCCTCCCACTGCGTGTAATTCTGTCAACCGAGGGTGTGGGGTAGCACAGAAGTGAGGCCACTAGACTATAAGGAGAGTATATAGTGCTGATTGGAAGGAGAGGGGGCAGGTTCTAGACTACCAGCAATTGCATTTTTGAGGAAGGGGGCACTCAGGGAATACTTTTTGGCGACACTCTGCCTATTTTGGCAGCCAGTGTGTACACATCCCAACGTCGTGTCATTTGATGCCCCGTTGCCATGGAGATGGGAGGCAGTGAGTTTTTTAAGTCCCCCTGTTTCCACCCACTTGCGACTCTGCAGGGAGGGAAGAGATGGATCAGTCCTCCTTTCAGGGGGTCAGAATAACAGCAATTGCGGGTCGTAGTTTGCCCAGCGCTGTTCTTAGCGGACTTTGACTATTAATCCAGGAGCAAATAAGAAAAATACTAAATTAAGTGCATCAGAGAAAACAAGGAAAATAGTCGTCCTTCACAAAACATGTGCCATTAATTTACTGCTGACAGCTAGTTAGTTTCGTTTTTAATTGGACTAATGCTAGGTACACACCATACAATTTTCTGGCAGATTTTCCTGCCAGATTGATTATTTCCAACATGTCCGAATTTCGAACGATTTTCCGATCGTTATTCCGTTCGATTTTATAGAAGTGAACGGAGAAACGATCAGAAAATCGAAGATTGGAAAATCGATCGAAATTCAGATCGGACATGTTGGAAATCAAATTCTGGCAGGTAAATCTGACAGAAAATTGTATGATGTGTGTACCTAGCATAAGACGCTCAAACCATTACTGCAGTACCCATGGCACATGTCAGAAATCAACTAAGCCACAAATCCCAGGGGGTGGCATAAAAATCATCATTACAGTGGTATGAAATCCAGCATTTCTTCTTCTTTGCTCTAAAAGATTTACAGGATTTTGTATACTACCACCATTTATTTTATTTTTTTATTTTTTTTACTAGAACAGCATGCAACTAGTTAAACACAGCACTTACAACCTCCCTGCAGGGAAAGTTGGACGCATCCAAACTTGAGGATAACATTAACTTGTGTTTACTTAATTGTATCAAGTGAGGAATGTAAACACTTCTCTGACTGTGCAGACACTCCTGAACACAGACAGACACTCAGAAAGCATTTCTGGACAAATAACCAGTGTTCGAGTCCTGCGTGAACGCAGGTGGATGACGTCCACCTACTTTTTTCAGAGGGTGGACGTCGTCCACCCTAAAGGGTTGCCAAGCGTCCGGATTTTTAGATTGTCAGTTAAAAACTGCGTTTTAATGAGCCTTTTGGCTCTCTATCTCACGGTGGATGTTCCCCTTCCTTGGCTCTTTTGGCTGCGGCAGATCCCCCCTCTAGCTGCAGTGGATTATGGTTCTGCCTATGAGTGATACGCACCGCCCCCTGCTTGCACAGCGTGCACGGGGAGGCAAGACTTCACGGAAAGTTTGAAAGCCAGGAGGAGAGACAGCTCTCTAATCATCTGTCTGCGGCTGCCTGGCTGCTACACGATTACACATTTCCTCCCAGCATGACCCTCTTTCTGGAGAGCACCTTATGTTTCCTCCCTTGGCATTTACTGGGAGGGGGGGATAAAACAGAAGCAGGAGCTGCCAAGGGTGATCAGAGGTATGGACATGTTATTTGCCCTCCCTTCTGAGCCAACACATGTTGATAAGAAATATCTGTTCTTTCTCTGGAGGTGATCATCCTTTCAGTAAATGTTTAACCCTTCCTGAGCTGGAATAGTCTGGCTGAAGTGCTATAGAGCAGGGGGAAGATGTGTACAGCCACTGCTTTCCCCATGGGGTGCTGATAATTGTCTAAGGAAAGCCATTTGTGTAGTGTGTGTTTACAAGAGAGGTGACTGACTGCATGTGTGTCCCCTCTTTCAATCCCCTCCTTTTGCTTTCTGCTTTTAGTCTGCTTCTTCTGTGTGTAGACAGAGAGACCAACTGGTGCTACATTAGTTCTGCCTTCCTCCCATCCCACTATTATTGCTAATACATCATCTTCCACGGCACTTTACAGAGTTTATATAGTCATGTCTCTAACTGATCCCTCAGAGGAGCTCACAATCTAATGTGTACCATAGTAATGTGTCTGTTGTTGTGTTGTTGTCGTCTAGGTTATCAGTATGTTTTTTGGGATGTGGGAGGAGTGCCCAGATAAAACCCACACAGACACGGGGAGAATATACATACCCCATGCGATTAGGGCCCTACCTGGGATTCGAACCGGGGACCCAGCGCTGCAAGGCAAGAGCGCTAACCACTATGCCACCGTGCTGCCCACCACTTGGTAAAAAAAACCCTCATACACAGGCTAGAGCAAGTTCACTTCTCAGTAGGTCCTGATGTACCTCCCACTTCTCAGTAGGTCCTGATGTACCTCCCACTTCTCAGTAGGTCCTGATGTACCTCCCACTTCTCAGTAGCTCCCTGCCCTCCCCCCCCCCCCCCCCCCGCACACACACACTTCTCAGTAGCTCCCAGTGGGACTCGCACCTTAAATTCTCAATAGCACCGCATGGTACCCCTTACTCCGAACAGCAACCAGTGCATTCGACTATTTTTTTGTGGGGGTGGACTGGTGGGGGTGCGCGGGTGTCTGGGTGAGTCCACTCACCTCTTTTCCCAGGACTAGACCCCTGCACATAACAGTATGAATAAACCAGTTAAGAATAAAATGCAATTGCAGCTCTCAGAGCAAAAAAATTGTACTTTGGGAACTTGTAATTTCTAAATGAATAATAATACTTATGCACAAAAGCAAATATAACTGTGTGGGTTATAAAAAGTAGGAAAACATGTTTTTATTGAATATTATGTCAGAGTTTTATACCGCTTTAAGTCTTGCCATGATCTCCTCTTCGCTTTATGTCTGACCTTTTTTGTAAAAGAGAATCTTTTGTTATAGTACTTTGGAAACTCCATAAGTGCTATGAAAGGTTGGGATAGACTTGGTAAAGGGTAGTAGGGTAAGTGGTTTTCAGAACACATGAGTTTGCTATAGATCTAATAGATTAATAATAATAATTCTTTTTTTGTAGTGCTTTTCTCATGTCGGACTCAAAGCGCTTGCGAGGCAGCCACTACAGCGCACTCAGTAGGCATTAGCAGTGTTAGGGAATCTTTCCCAAAGAACTCCTTACTGAATAGGTGCTGGCTTACTGAACAGGAAGAGCCGAGATTTGAACCCAGGGTTTAAGCCACAATTTACCCAGAAGGTGTGGAATGAAGTCCCGCAAGACCGTTGACATCTCTAGCAAATGTCTGCCATGGTCGGATTCCATTTATTCATTACTTAAAGTGGACCCAAATTAAAAATACAAGATTTCAGAAATAAAATCTATTTTCTAAATTATAATAATAGCAGCCTTTTTTCAGCTGAATGATGACAAATATAAAATATTTTACATCTATTTGAGGAACCCCTCCCTTCCTTTCATATTGCCGGGACAGAATCCGGTAAACTGGTGGAGTAGGTGGTGTCCAACAATGGAGGAATTGCTAATGGCTGCCACCTGTATAACTCTAGTTATGAAAAAAGAAGGGTTAAAATCATGCACTGAAATGCTCATAGACTTGAAGGAGTGTTTATTTATCTTTGTATGTGTCAGTGGTGCAACTAAATATTTTGAATTAAAAAATTGTTTGGTTTGGGTACCTGAGAAAAACAATATTAACTACTTGCTGCATGCTGTGCAGTATATTCACGGCCCTTTAAAAAAGACAGGATGCAGCAGGGCCGTGAAAACAAGTCTGCAGCGGCATGCAGCCGCCGCTCGCTCCCGTTCGCGCGTGCGCGCGCACCGCCATTACCGCCGCTTAGAGGGGAAGTTAATGAATGGGACCGCAGGTCCCATTCATAAATCTAAGTCCCCGATTCAATGAATACCAGCGTCTGCGAGACGCCGGCATTCATTGTATCTTGCTGTGTTACACAGCCACGGATTACTTCCGATTCACGTGCTTACGTACGTGAATCGGAAATGACGACTGAGGACATCTTGTGGCCAAATAGTATATTGCACCAAAATTGCATTTTATTTAATAAAAATCCCCACACTGACTGATATAATTAACTATTTCCCTCCCACACCCTCCCATAATACCCAAACTTTTTTTTTATTTATAAAAGGGGGGAAAAAAAATTCATCAAAAAAAAAAATATAAGTAGTTACCTTAGGGACTGAACTTTTTAAAAATTTATGTCAAGGCAGTATATTACTATTAATTTTTAATTTATGGGCTTGTAATTAGTGATGGACGCAAAATTGAAAAAAATGCACCTTTATTTCCAAATGAAATATTGGCGCCATACATTGTACCAGGGAAATGTTTTGAACGTTGCAATAACCGGGACAAAAGGGCACATAAAATGTGTGGCTTTTATCCACAGTAGAATGTTTTATTTTAACACTATAATGGTCAAAAACGGAAAAATAATGCATTTTATAATTTTTTTTTCTTATTATTCATGTTAAAATGCATTTAGGATAAAATAATTCTTGGCATACTGTACCTCCCAAAGAAAGCCTAATTGGTGGCAAGAAAAACAAGATATAGATCATTACGCTGTGATTAGTAGTGATTAAGTTATTGGTAAAAGAAAGGGAGGAGCGCTGACAGGTGAAAATTGCTCTGGTCCACAAGAGGAAAAATGCCCCAGGTGTCAAGTGGTTAAGTACCTAAAGACCAATGGGCGTGGTCGCGGCGGCAGCCCCAGGACTGCCTAACGCCAATCGGTGTCAGGTCCTGGAGCCAGCTACTGAAGGAGATCGCGAGCAGGGTGCGCGCATCTCCTTCTCGGGGACGGAGCTCCGCCCCCTCTTCAGTCTCCGAGCGGCTATTGCCGCTCGGGAGACTGTTAAACGGCGTGATCACGTCTATTTACACAGTACAGCGCTGCGATCCCTGGGGGGACAAGAGAGCGATCGGCACTCATAGGCAGTAGCCTATGACAGCCGAACGCGTGACTGGCCGGCTGGGGGGGATGGAGGGGATTTCTAAAAAACAAACACAGAAACCGTAAAACATTTTTACAAAAACACCAACATAAATATTTATAAAAAACAAAAAAACCACAAGGGGGACGATCAGACCCCACCAACAGAGAGCTCTGTTGGTGGGGAGAAAAGGGGGGGGGGGATCACTTGTGTGCTGTGTTGTGCGGCCCTGCAGCTTGGCTTTAAAGCTGCAGTGGCCAATTATGAAAAAAACAGCCTGGTCTTTAGGGGGGTTTACCACTGTGGTCATCAAGTGGTTAAAAGATTTATACATACCTGAAGCTTCCTCCTGCTCCATCTGCACGGATCGCTCCCACACTGCCGTCCTCTCCGTCTTCTGTACCGGGTCCCGTAACTTTGGCCAGTCGAAGCCAGTCTGAGCAAGCACAGTGTGCTCTCTCGCAGACGCAGTACTATTCTCCACCGGAGAGAGCTCACTGCGCTTGCGCAGACTTGCCAAGGCTGGCCGAAGTTACGGGACATGTTACAGAAGATGGAGAAGACTGAGGACGGCGGCGTAGGAGCGATCTGTGTGGATGAGGCTGGAGGAAGCCCCAGGTATATATAAATCTTTTAATATTGTTTTTTCTCTGGTTTTCTTTAAGGGATCCTGTACCACAGATGTAGGAAAATTAAAATACTTAACTGTAATTTTCCTTTCCTGGTGTTTTTCCAAAGATGTTAAAAGCCCTCCCCTTGCACCCTAGAGCTTTCTTGGTACTTATAGCAAGCCAAAAGCATAGGGCGGTCCTGTATGCTGCCATGGAAAAACACTAGGAAAGGAAAATTACCATTCGGTAAGTATTTTAATTTTGTTTCCCTGGTGTTTTCCATTGCAGCATACTAATGGACATTAACTAAAAATAAGACAAGGGTGGGCATAAATCTTGCTCAAAAAATGAATTTAATAACCGCCCAAAATACAAATACAAACAGCAAAATTCAAACTGCAGAAGGCACAGTGGAGGAAATAAGTCTTTCCAAATTCCACCAAAGTTAATGATGCCGGATCCACACAATAATGCTTGATAAATGTGTGACACGAAGCCCAATTTGCTGCTTTGCATATTGTTTCTAAGGAAACTCTTCTAGGAAGACGATAAACTTCTCGTCATATGAGCTCCAAAGTCCTGCAGTGGCTGCAAGCCCTTGGCTTTGTACGCCATCTGGATGAGGTCTACCACCCACCTAGCAAACGTTTTGGTGGAGGCTGACTTCCCTTTCCTATAACCTAAAGGAATAATAAAAATACCAATCCGACTCTTTAAATGATTCTGTCGCCTGAAGGTAAGTTTTAATTGTGGAAGGCAGTTCCAGTGGATGTAATAGCATATTGTCATGAAGCATCCTAAAACTGGGAAGTAACCAATACTGGTTGACATTAAATACAGCTGTTAGTTACCTTAGGAAGAAATTACTGTAATATATTACTCTTCATATATCTTTGCATCCTAGCGCATGAATCTCAAAGATTCAACGACCTGAAGTTACTGCTACCAGGAACACCGCCTTCTTAGATAGGTTTTGTGTAGAGATTTTCTGCTGCCATTGATGGATGAAAGGATATAAAGTCCAGTACCATCGGAAGATCCAATTTAGGAAAGCGTATCTTTAATGGTGGTCTTAACTTCATAGCTGCTTTGAAGAATTGCACTATCAAAGGCTTAGAGGCCCAAGCAATTCCTGATGTTGAGGAAATGACCAAGACCTGGCCTTTAATGGTAGCATAAGCCAGACCTAACTGGATATCTTTTTATAGAAAAGCCAGTAATTGTGCTACTGTAAAATTATCCACCGAGAAACCAGATTCTCTTGCAAACGTTGTGAAAGCTTTCCATGTTCTATTGTAGGTTGTATTTGTATTCAGTTTTCTAGCTGCTAGTAAAGTGTTAACTACTTCATTAGAACAACCTGAGGCTTTCAGTCTGCGCCTTTCAAAAGCCACCCCATCAAGTGGAGTCATAAAGGATTGTGGTGACACAACAACCCTTGGCTCAAGAGATCCGGTAGCTGAGGAAGTGGAATTGGTTCTTGAGTGTTGAACTGTTTTAACAGTGGAAACCACGGTCTCCTGGGCCAAAATGCTCAACTCCAACTTCTTCAAAAATCTGTAAATTAGAGCAATCGGAGGGAAAGCATAGAGTTTCTTGAAGGACCAAGGCTGAATCAGAGCATCCACTGCTACTGCCCTCGGATCTGGATATCTGGAAAAATGTCTTTAGCTTGTGATTCTTG